>NW_025918722.1:25000-27500 GCF_019202785.1 Penaeus chinensis
TACCTGCAAGTTAATTGTTGGGGGATCAACCTGATACAACTGCTCAAAATACACAGCCTAACAAACGCACATCCCATCAAGATCTGAGATTATCTGGCCATTTGCTGAGCAGACTACAGTCGTCTGAGAGGAGGGCTTGGAGTTCAGCTTTCCCAGGGCTTGGTAGGCAGGACGAAGGTCATTTATTAGGAAATGGCTTTCGACCTCCTCTGCAAAAATCCTGGTAAACTGTTCCTTATCCCTTTTCAGCAGTGACCTAGTCCTGCGCACCAGGGAATGGTACAAGTTGCGATCCTCTGACAATCGAGCTGCATGACAAGCATCTGTGGCTTCCAGTGTCTTCTGTGAGATGAAATTCTGTCTTGCTCTTGGGCAATCATCAATCGTTTCTTGGGCCGCATCAAGCGTTTCATACTTGAAGGTGTCCCACAGAAGAACAGGGTCTGTCAGTCACTCGAGTGTTGTGAAACGACCAGAGATAGCCTCAGCAAACCCCCAGGCACAGTCACCCTCCCTCATTCTGTACACATGAAGCACCCTAAGGTGTCCATTGGAGCAACAGAGAGTAGCCACAATTAATCTATGATCAGTTCAACAGACCCCAGTGCTCCGACACACCCTGCAGTTCTTGAGGATCCTCCATTGAGTGCTAATGAGGATGGAGGATCCACCATATTACCCATATCACTATAACAAGTCTAACAATGTGGGTCAGAATGCTGATAACAGGAGCCAGAAATCCTCAATTTCTGGGACCCGGAAAGGGAGGCTATCTCATAACCAGCATCAGCTGAGCCATGAGGACTAACAGACATCTCATAGCCAGCTCGATTACAGCCAGATACCGCATTGAAGTAACCCAGAACAATACAAAATATTGTCAAGGACAGCTGTCTGTCACAGATGCATGTTTGGCATAAAACAGCTCTTTCACACCAAGTTAATACACATCTGTAGGAGTGTACACAACAATAAGAGACATGAAACTAAAAGTAAGCTTCAGTCTCAATACCATTATATGCTCATCGACTGGAGTGAACTCTACTACTGTGGGTTGAAGTCTGCTGGAGATGGCTATAGCTACTCCATGGAGTAGCCCAACCAGTAATAAGTGTAACCCCCCACACTAATTGTGCTGCTGCCAGGTCTTCTCACCTCTGAGAAAACAGCCACTCTCAACTCTTAATTCCCTTGAATTGCAGTGATAACCGATCGTCCTGTTGAAGGAACTGATGTTCCAAGCCCCCACCCTGACAGCCCATCTGAGGTCTAACCTCGGGCAGACACCTCTGCCACCCCCATCGCTGCCGTCCCATATAGAGGGGTTTGGCTGGCTGCAGGTCCCATAATCCACCTGCAGGGTTCCTGGTTCCCGCCAGGACGCAGATGGGACGACGGATAACCCCAACCGAGTCCCAGCAGTCGCCAACTCAGTGGGACCCACAGCCCTCCCCCTAGCACCAGCATCTATATGATTTGTTGCCGATTGGTTATCTTGTCTCCCCACAGCCACCCATTAACCCCAGGGGGCACAGTACGAAGCCAGGGCATGTCTACATGCTGGTGGGCCATGACTCCTTACCTTTAGAGCCTCCTGCTGCTCCAAGAGCCTCCACAGTTCAGCATAAGTCCACAAGGTACCCAGTTTCCATGGGTGGCCATGAGGAGGCACTGTGGAAGGAGAGGCTATGAGCTGGCAGGGGACTCTTATACATAGCTGCTCCCTTTTGTACCAGGCTAACCAGCAATGGCAACTGCAAGCAAGAAGGTATGCAAAGCACTTAATACTATCTAGGCTACCACACCATTGCTTTACCCTGAGTATGAAGCACCCACCCATACATATATATAAATATATTATCCTCATAAGGGGGCATACGCATGGTTGCACTTTGATGTGCCCAACCTTTGCCTCCACCTGCTGGGGTCCCTCTAAGCAAGCCTCCATGCAGGATTCCTTCCCACCCCCAGCACATCTTGGCAGTTCTGATCGATTTGCTTCAGCCAAGAGTTCCGTGGCCTTCCCCTTGGTCTGCCAGCGTCAACCCTCTCAGAGATGACCTTATAAGCCGGATCTTCCTCAGGAAAATGAGCCACATCCCCATAGAGCACTTGAATCAGTCTCATGGAGTATCCTCTGATTGGACACATGGTCCCTCCATGTATACCCCATGATTCTGCGAAAACACTTAGTACCAAAGGAGTCAAGACGGGCCTTCAGAGCACTGTTCAGTGCCCAGGTCTCACACCCATAGAGTAAGATCGGGATCACCAGTGATCTGAAGAGCCTGATCTTAGTTCTCCTAGTCAAATACCGACAGCGCCAAATACTCCTGTTGAGTGAGTCCTTAACGCAGTAAGCCAGTCCCAGTTGTCGAGTGACTTCCTGGTCGGAACCTCCGGCGCTATGCACTACACTACCAAGATAAGTGAAGCTATCCAAGGCCTCAATGTTCTCGCCACAGGCATACACAGACTGAATATTGACATCCAGCAAGTC
>NW_025918722.1:32500-33843 GCF_019202785.1 Penaeus chinensis
AATTTGCAGCTTTTAATGTTAACTTTGTCTATATTTTCGTTTTTTTTTTTCGTTTTGTGTTTTACTTTCACAAGATAAAGAAGAGTATAGGAGAGGGAGATATTAGTAGCATTCCGCATGGACTTGGCTTGAACTACCAACCATCTCTGATAGATATAAGGGTAGATAAGGGAAACGACAACGGCAATCCGCAAGAATTTACTCGAACTAATTGTCGTCACACAGAAAAGAAATATATGTAAAATAAGAAGTTGTACATCAGGTACTAGTCACTCGTCACGACTGAACAATTCGCGGGCAAAAGAGATACATAATCAATCTTTACGCCTACAACTACGACAGCAACAAACCCTATTAATGAAAAGGTTTGTCTTTTCTTCTGCATGGATGAGTGTATGTGTGTTTGCGTGAAGGTCAGAGTTAGCTCACAGATAATGTATCACAAACACGAAGATTATTACGTTTGTTTTAACAATACTGATATATTAACAATGGTATTAGTACGTTTCTCTCTCGGATTCACTACAAATTTCTAAAATAACGAGGTAGCCATTATCTAGCTATGCATGTCAGACTACGTTAGACTTCGTCGACGGGGGCCTCTATACCCAGAATGCCGAACGAAATGAAGTAAACTGAAATGTGAGGGGGAAATCTATAAATAACCCGATCTACTCTGCGAATTTGTGATGGGCGCTCGTGACATACCCTATGGGTACCTAACTATCACAAATCACACGATCGCCAGGGAATTTACCCAGAAAATTCAAGCAACTTCTAGAGGGTGAGATAGGATTCATTAGAATAATGATTCTAGCTTAAACCCTAGTACTACATTAATGAACGGTCTACACTGTGGGTCAAACCGACTCAAATAAAAGTTGCCGATCGAATGAATAAGAAAAGAAAAGCAACAGAGGAGGGATGTTAAGTGTTATTAGCCATTATATATATGAAAAAATACTCAAAACTTTAATTCAAACTGGATATATATGTATATATATATTATATATACATAAACTTACCCTGTTTTAATGATAGTTTTGAAGAAAAAAATCACAAAGATAAAATGGGGCAGGAGCCGAATATTGCAGCCCAGAAACACCTGCTTGAGCTACAAACCGTAGGTAGGTTAGAGAATAATGACAATGGTAAACAGTGAGGATATACTTGAAATGCTTAGCGAAAGAAAAGTATGTCAAGTAAGAAATGTGAAGTTCTATGTAGAGAATGGTCACTCGTCACGACTGGCAAAATCACGGACAAAAGAGATACGGCATCGATCTTTACGCCTACAACTACGACAGCAACAAACCCTATTAATGAAAAGGTTTGTCTTTTCT
>NW_025918723.1:0-66184 GCF_019202785.1 Penaeus chinensis
GCCAGAGTTAAACACGCTCACTGACATACATAACTTAAAATACGAATACATATATACGTATGCAAACATACCCATAAGAATAAAGATACATTCACAATCACAATCACGGAGACAAACACTCACACAGACAGGCATACACGAACGTCTGTGTGATTTTTTTTTTTTCTTCCTGAAGTGATGTGCGAATTCCGTTTCTCTGAAGTGAATTCCGTGTGTGTGAGGTGAGGTGTAAATCCTGAAACTGGAACAGAGAAAGCTAAATTAGGTGAACGCAACAGAGAGAAAGCAAAAGAGAGAGTGATTAAGGGAGAAGAGGGTTGAGAGACGAGATTGTGAGGAAGGAGACAGACACAGAACGAGAGAGAGAATGGGAGGGAGCGATTCAAGGTGAAGGAGACAGAGCGAGTCAGGACAAGAGAGAAAATAAAAGAGAGAATGTGAGAGAGTGAGATAGGAAGTGGCACAGAAAGTGTACTTAGCTGTATATACATCTGGTCTATTAAAACATATCTCTCCTCAGTACTACACTCAATGCCCCTCCCTTTTCCAAAGGCCCCGTCCTTCTATTACTTCGACCTCTACAAATCTTTTAAGCAGGATGTGAAGTTATCATAAGTATCTGTAGCGCTACCTTATCTCGGTTGACCCAAAGGGAGGCAGTGCGGAGGGATACAACGGCAGAAGGGAGGAAGAGAGGAGGAAAGGGAAAGAGAAAATGGGGTGTAATAGCGAGAGGGACAGTGAAAAACGTAAGAGAAAGAGAGAGAGACAATATGAGGAAAGAGGAAACAGAGACCCGTCAGGCAAAACGCAAAATCAATGAATGAGATGGGAAGGGGGAAGTGTAAAAAGTGGGAAATGAGAGAGATGATGGAAGAAACAAGTGAGGGAAAGAGCTGGAGGGAGAAGAAGAAAGAGAGAGTAGATGGTCTTTATCTTTTTATCAGCTGCCGCCCCGGTTGACAACAGGTATATCACACATACACACACACGGGCATATGCATGCAGGCACACATACAGATAAAGAAACAGACAAGCACATTCAAGGACACTGAAAACGCATACAAACACAGGCATATAAATAGGATGAGAAGACATCTCCATAGGTATCTATAGCACTGTCTTATCTCGGCTGACCCCCAAGGGAGGGCGTGCGGAGACATGCAAAGGCAGAGGGAGGGAGGGGGAGAGGGAGGAAGGGAAGGACAGCGACAGGAGGGATGAGGAAGGAGAGACTTTTGACTGACAAGTTTATTGAAACGAAAGCTTACATCATAAAGGATGAAGTAACATAAGTTTATCCTTATGCTCATCTGCTGCCAGCCCGGGTAGAAAAAAGGGTTTATTTCACACACACACACGGCAGCGTGCATACACATGCACATACTCATTCAGACACACGCATACGAATATAAATCCACAAACACATTCAAAGACACAACCAAACGCATAGAAACAGGTATTTAAACACAACGCACGGAGAAAAAGAAACAGACAAAAACCCATGCACACAAACACATTCTAATACGCACATCTACAAACGTATACAAACACACTCATGTAGATACATATAATCACGCAAACACCTACAAAGACACACCCAGACACACGCAGACAAATATAAGTACGCACACATACAGACAAGCACGCGCAAAGGCAGGTGTGAATTCTGTCTCGTGTGTCTCACAGAGGCGACGGCTTCCAGACAAATCTAACCAAAGGGAGGAAGGTCTAAGAAAACATAAAGTGTGTTTGTACGTATGCAGATGCGTATTTATGGACCGGGAGGTGGGGTGGGGCCGAAAGAGAAGACAGAGGAAGGGGAAATAGGGAGAAGGAACGAGAGGTGAAAGGAGGATAGAAAGTGAGAGTAGCAGAGGGAGATGAGAGAGATAAGAGATTTTATTTTCTTATCAGCTGCCGCGCCGACTAGACAAAGGAATGCACCAGTGATTCATTTGAACCTATGAGGACCCCCCTTTAATATTTTTCTTACTCTAAGGAACCCCTGTTTTAAGTATATATTAATCATTTTTAACGAAAAGTGTACAAAGAAGATGAGAGAACGGCTGGGCCGGGGCTCGTGACACGCATGCTCCTCGCACGGGGCTGCGTCCCCTCCTCCCCAAGCCCTGTGTCGCCGACTCGCGGACTACGAATGAAAGCGTATCCTGCCCCGGCAATGACACTAGTTAGTGTTTTTTTAATTCTATACATTGTTTACTTTTTTCATATATTTTTATTTTAAATATTATCATCTAGTCCAGGAAAGCTACATCATCTGTGGACACACACATACATGTGTATGCAAACATATACGTACACGCACTCATATACATACATGCATGCATACACATAAGCGCTCATATACATGTACAGGCAAACATGCATGCATACACGTACATGTACACGCACATACAAGCACACTCACACATACATGAGTATGTGTACATGAACACATACTCATACATAGATATGTACTCACACATATACGTACACAAGCATAAACAGAAGCACACACATTCAAGCACACAATAAATACATGTACTCATAACACACATCCACACTCATGTATATATACATGCATCACACACATACACACACATCGACGTGCATACACATATACGTATACATTAATGCACATGATTTCATGTGTACACAGACGTATACCAGCATACACACATACACTCACATGTGTACATATAAAACCACACGCACATGTACACGTACACATACACTCACTCATGCACATATAATGTAAACACATACGTACTCTTCCGCACACAACACTTACACATACTCATAACACATATTCACGCATGAACAATCATACACGAATCACACACATATCTAAGTGTATGCAGTGTATACACATACACATACACGAGCACGCACATGAATTCTTGATCATGGTTCGAAGACATAAACAGTTCCTTGAAGTAGGAAAGAGTGAGCCAGGGAACTGGAAGAGTTCAAGAGCTTTCCATATTTATACTGAGGGGATTGTGCAAGTGCAAAGAGCCAGTCGCCCGAAAGGAGTCGAATTTGTTCGTGTTCTATGACATCTTGATAAGTGTTTGGTTTCTTCCTCTTTATTGATCATCCCAATCATTAGATTCCCTTTTCGGCCGAATGCCTTGACCTAAATCGGACCACAAGTGAAGGAAAAGGTTGAGTTCAAGAGACACGTGGAACGTGGTGGAGGGGCCTGTAGAGTTCGAGTGGCTTAATGCTACTAGAGGCTGGCATCCACAACTGAGCTTACCGCGACCAATATACAAGAGTTGCGAAGGGTTGGCACAGTGTCAGTGGCACCTGCCCACGAGCTTGGCCCCGGGAAAGGCCCCGTAAAGCAGCGAGCTTGCAGCTCCTGGTGGCAGCGCTGGCAGGTTGCGAGACAGCCTTGCGCTCTGCCCAGACGAACTAAAAGCCTGGCCACTAAGCAGGGGGCATATGAAAGCGAAAGCAACAATGCATCAAGAGGAAAAAGAATTAACAGTTTTAGAAAGAAAGAAAAAAAAAAAAAAAAAGATAAAACGAAAAATAAATAAATAAATGAAATAAAAGGGTGACAAAGAAGCTGAAGCTACGTCTGTGGACAGCTACTCATGGGCAGAGAATCTTGCAATATATACGTAGTTCGGTAAACGTTTAAAGAACAGATGATAAGAAAGAGCAGTCACGTGCTTATCTTTGAAGTTACGTCACATTAAGTTCCCAGGGTCAGAGGTGGAGGCGTGTTTCGGAAAGATTAAAAGGGAGAGAGAAAGAAAAAGAGAGATGGAAAGAGAAAGGAAGAGAGTAACTAGGAGAGTGAGAGAAAGTAATTGGGAGATTGAAAGAATAATTGAGGGTGAAGAGAGAACGTAATTAGTAGAGTGAGAAGTAATTTTGAGTGAAAGAGAGGGAAAAAGCAATTAAGAGAGAGAGAGAGTCAGTAAGTGAGAGACAGAGCGTGTGAGGAAGAGAGGAGGTGAGGCGGGAAGAGAGAGAGATAGCGAGAGGTAGAAAGGGAGAGAAAGAGAGAGCGTGAGTCAGGAGGAAGGACGATAACGAGAATGAGAGAGAGAAATTAAAGGAAAGAAAAACATAAATAAGCACAACAGCACGCGTAATTAGGATGAAAAGACTTCTCCATAAACATCTGTAGCGCTGCCTCAAGGCTGACGACAAGGAGAACATGTGGAGGGATGGAAAAGCAGGCAGAGGTAGGGAGGGAGGGAAGGAGAGAGACAGAAAGAGAGATACGGAGGAGGAGGGGAGAGAGGCGGCCTAAGAAGGGAGAGAGGGAGAGGGATGGATAGGGTGGGAGAGGAGAATTGAGAGAAAAAGAGACGGAGAGACACACAGAATTGGTTGTAGAAAGAGAGATAGAGAGTGAAAGAGAGCTGGAGAGAGAGATCGGGGTTAGGAAAGAGGAGATAGCGAGAGACAGAGAGAGGGGAGGTAAGGGAGAAAAGTGAGAGAAAGAGTGAAAGAGAGAGGGAGAGAATCAGGGAGAGAAAGTCAGGGGTTGAAGGGAAGCGAGAAGAGATTGAGAGAGATAGTTAAAAAAGAAAAAAAAGAAAAGTGAAAGAGATAGAAAAAGAAAGAGGGGCAGTGGGAAAGAGAGATAGAGAGAAATGGTAGGGGGAACGGGAGAAAAGAAATCTGGTAAAGATCAAAAAAAGATCTTAGAGAGGCGAGGGGGGGAGGAGAAATGGCTATATAAGGAGAAAGAGAGAGAGAACGAGATAGGTAAATAGAGAGAGAGAAAGATAAAATATATGAACATGTGAACACACGCGCACAGAGACAAAGAAAAAGACAAGCAGATTTATACAAGCATTCATACAAATATATGCAAACACAGATACAAACACACCCACACAGAGGAAACTCGCAGACATACGTAGATGTGAATTCTGTCAAAAGAAAGGTGTGCTTTTTATCTTTGTGAAGTGAAGGGAAAATTTCCCCTAAATGGAATGAGGTATGAAATATGTGTGAGGTTTCCATTCTCATAATTGGGCCTGAGAAACAGATAAATTGAATGACCGAGAGATAGGGAGACAGAGGGAGAGGGAGAGTGAGTAAGTCAGAGAAAGTGCGACTAATTCCGTGAGGTAGAACGAATATAGGTAGCAATCGTACCGTTATCTTTTCTTAATTTCGGGCGTTTATAAAACTATGCCTGCGTAAAACAGGTTTATTACAGATAAAAGTTGAAAGACAATACGAACTATGAAACAATGCACTTAATAAAACAAACGATACAATGAAAATAAAACGAATGATAAAAGTAAAATAGAAAGCTATACAAAAGAAACATAAAATGAAACCAAACAAGCAAGACAAACGAACAACACAACAGTAAAAATGGAACTTGGGTAAAAACAAATAAAATTATACCCGAAGATAAGAAAGCACCGATCACTAAGTCACTTTTGGCCGAATAAATATCCTACAAATTGTGTCTTATCTCTTATATTAAAACACTACCCCCACGACCGCTTAACTGGACAGGGGAAGCCCGTTCCGGGGTTCCTTAGACTGTCGGCTTAGCAGGCCAGTAGCAAAATATTGGCAGTGGTAATCGTGTGGGTGTCGTGTGCTCGGGCATCCTCCTTACTCACGAGATAAAGTTGGTTTTGTTGGGGCCTGGAGGTGATGTTGCCGGCCGGAGGACGTGTTATACTATAGCTGATGATGCATGGGGAAGGCTTCGATGCTGCAAAGCCGCCTCCGCAACCCCTATTGAAAATGTATAGCGAAACTGTCGCCTGTGGGAGAGTTGGGGGTGAGAGCAGATTTTCTTAGACCGTATTACCTCCTGCAGTGATGACTAAAGATCGACGAGGTCAATCAATGCAAGAGGGGCTCGGAAAGGGGAAATAAGCGAAAATACCGAATGGAAAAGACACAGAATAATCACACATCGTGACAATAATCAGGATCATAACGATAGTTCAGGATTCCATCTCTCCGTGGCGGTTGAATATCGACGTGCGACAGGATTTTTTTTTGCGAAGTCATCTTGCCCAGCAGAGCTACGGTATCTGTGGATTCTGCCAACGTAGTTTAGATTCTGTGACGGGCCTGGGATAGATATCCACCTACAAGGAGTTTCCTGTCTATTTAAGGTGGCCGGGCTCGTTTCCTCTCTCATTTGTCTCTCTCTCATTCTCTCTTCTATTCTCTCCACACACACAATTTCTCTTGTATGTTCTCTTTTTTTCTTTAATTTTTATGTTCTCTCTTTCTCGCTCTCTCATTTTCTCTTATATTCTCTGCCTCCCTTTTATTTTCTGTGGGATGAAGTTGACATTCCACGATAAGGGTCCAAGGCCACTTCCGTGAGGTCCGCTGTCTCTCGCCGGACGTTCCCTGGAGGACTGGCCTTCAAGGGCGACTTGGAGAGTCCTTCCGTGGAGGCAGCCCTCTATTCGCCCTAATTACTGGTGGAAATACTGGCGAAATCTGCCTTTGATTCGGAAAGCGTTTAAAAAGCAGACACGCAGCGTGAGGTTATGACACTGATAAGAATGAGCAGCCAACTACTTATCTTTCTAGTTACGTCACTATAAATGAGAGAGACAAAAAATAATCAATAACGTGAGAGAGAGTAATTGAGTGAAAGAGAGAAAGTCATTGAGAAAGGGGAGAGTATTTGGGTAAGCGATAGAGAGTGAGTAGTTGAGTGAGTGACGGAGACACAATGAGTGATTGAGTAAATGAGTGAGTAAGAGAGGGACTAACTGGGCAAGTGAGAAAGAGAGGGAGAGAGTAAACGAGTGAGATACAGAGAGAGTAATTGAGTGATAGAGAGAAATTGGATAAATGAGAGTGAGAGGGAATGAGAAAGACAGGGAGATAAATGAAATAGGAAGAGAAAAAGTGGAGAGAAAATCATCATAATAATCAGATTAGAAATTAAATCAACAGTCATATAGATTATTATCATCATAATAGCTATAGACTTCAGGTGTAAACGACAAAGTATTAAGAACCGATAAATTTACATTTCTTTTAGTAATGAGGAAAAAGTCTTCATCTTTTGGGAAAGTTATTACCAGAAAGTATTTTTTGTGAGAGCGATATGAGCGCTTCCGACTAAAGCTAAAAATATCAACAAGGAATGCATTTAGGGGGAAGGCAGCAAAAATATGCGAATAATCTTTGCATGCAAAGACACCCTTTGTCGATTTCACTTCACAGACGTAGAGTTTGGTTCGTGTGCTTCATTTAACTTCTTTTCTGCGAATCAATGGCGACGAAATAATAGTGATAATAGGGATAGCGAGAGAAGGGGGAGCGGAATCTTTTTATCAGCCGCCCCGAGGTACACTTTACACACACACAGACACACGCATACAAATCATAAGATATGCACACATACATACGTATACAAACCTACCCATAAAAATAAAGACAAACACAGTCAGAGAAACACACAGATAAACACTTTCATATAGTGACAGGCAGACACAAACGTATGTGTGATTTCTTTCTGAATGAGGTGTGAATTCCGTCTCTCTGAAGTGAATTCCCTATATGTGAAGTGAGGTGTGTATTCTGTCTAAACGAAGTGCATTCCGTATCTGTGAAGTGAAATGTAAATTCCGTCTCTCTGAGGTGAATTCCGTCTCTTTGAAGTGAATTCCGTCTATGTGAAGTGAAGTGTGAATTCCGTCTCTCTGAACGGAATTCTATCTGTGTGAAATGAGGCGTGAATTCCGTCTCTCTGAAGTGAATTCCGTCTGTGTGAAGTGGGGTGTGAATTCCGTCTAAACGAAGTGAATTCCATCTCTCTGCAGTGAATTTCGTCTATGTTAAGTGAATTCCGTCTGTGTGAAGTGAGGTGTGAATTCCGTTTAAACGAAGTAAATTCCGTCTGTGTGAAGTGAATTCCGTCTGTGTGAAGTGAAGTGTGAATTCCGTCTTTCTGAGGAGAATTCCGTCTGTGCGAAGTGAGGTGTAAATTCCGTCTCTCTGAAGTTAATTCCTTCTGAAGTGAGGTGTGAATTCCGTCTCTATGAAGTAAATTCCGTCTGTGAGAAGTGAGGTGTGAATTCCGAATGGTGTCAAACTTCCTCTCCTGGGCTTCTGAATGATGCGTTCGAAGGGCGAACACAACGGCACACGTAAGCAGGATGAGAAGGGGTAATAAGTGGTAATAGAGACTCAGAGAAGAACAAAAGAGAAAGAGAGAACGAGAGAGAGAGAGAGGGGGGGGGGGGTAAGGGAAGAGAGTTAATGAAAAAGGGGAAAGGGGAAGGGGGAAAGGGAGATAGAGCGACAGATAGATAGTGTTGGGAAAGAGGTAGAAGAAAGAGAGAAAGAGATAGGCTTTGTCTTTTTATCAGCTGCCGCCCTGCTAAGCAACAGGTACATCTTAATCACACCCACACACATATACCCATGGAAACACACATACTCATGGAAACGTGTACATACCTAGACAAGTACATTGAAACACACACAGACAAACGCAAACAGTCAGGCATATAAGCAGGATGAGGCTTCTCCATAAGTATCTATAGCACTGTCTAATCTCGGCTGACCCCAAGGGAGGCCGTTCGGAGGGATACAAAGACCGAGGGAGGGAGGGAGGGAGGAAGGGAAGTTTATTAAAACAAAAGTTTACATTATAAAGGATGAGGTAACTTAGGTTATCCTTATGCTCATCTCAATATGTCTGGATGTGGGCTCACATTTCACACACAAACCTTTAGTATGTTATAAGATAAGAATATGTATGGTACTTCAAATACATAGAGTGAAATGGTTGGTCTCAGAAGAATGATTAAAATATCAACTTCGAGGAAAACTGCACAAGCCATTATAGTGTCAGCAGGAGTAACAGCCTAGTACCTGTGTATATTCATCAGGTACAATTAAACTAATGGTACCAAGCCAAGATATCGCCGCTTATCTGACGCATCGGTGTTGCTGTAAATAGTAGCGTCCTTTAGGCGGTCCTTCCCTCCGTTTGTTGTCTGTGCGTGAGCGTTGTCCTGAGCAACTCGGCCGCACGTCCGACCCGCACGCCGCAGCTCCCCACACTGGCACGACTCCGTGTGCTAATGTAAACAAAGCCGCCACGTGGCTGCTGAAGGAGAGCCAGGCCAGTGACGGTCGGCGCTTGAGGCGAGACGCGATCGGGGGATCGGGGGGTCGTGATGGATGGTAGAGCGAGGGAGGGAGAGAGGGAGAGAGATGAGAGAGCGAGAGACGAAGAGAGAACCAGGGAAATGGAGAGAAGGAGAACGAGAGAAAGATGGAGGGAAGGGAGGGCGAAAGACAACGAAGGAATCAGGGAGAGAGAGAGTGAGGGAGAGTTTCGGCGAAAAGGAAAAAATATTTAACGAAAGCGAGTCGGTGCGAAGGATAAAGATTAAGGTGATGTTATAGATATAGGTGGAAAGAATGATACTGTGAGAAGGAGAGGGAGCAATAAAAACATAAAAGCTCCCAGACTGCAAGGATCCGTCAGTGTAGCATTCATATGCATTGGAACGAGTTTCTAGGTGCTCATTTATAATTGCAAGCGCATACTGCTTAAGTATAGCAGGGGGAACATTGTCTTTTCTGGGGTCTGTATTTATCAGTATTGGGTTTGAGTATAGGAATGATTAAGTAATGCCGTCCTCGCCAGGTGTGGTTGCCTTACCTTTCAGAAGGGCATTGCTCAGTTCCCACTCGGTTATTTCGAAGGCGGAAGGATCAGTAGCAGCACATGCTATTGCTATATTTAAATTTCTATCTATTTTCGACTTGTTGAGCTGATTATTTTTATCCCTTGTGGAAGTGAGTGTACCTGAGAATTTCCAGCCCACTGCTCTAGCAGCATATTAGCTTGTTCCTGTGGACTGTGGAACTGCGGTGTTGTGAGAGCTTTACCTGTCAGCCTATTATTTTTTTCTCCATACGTCAGCTACAGAAGTTTGACTATTTATAATCTTTATACTTTGCAGGAATTGTTCCCAGTGTTTACTACGAATCTGAGTATTTAATTCTCTGAATTACTTGTTGGCTTTCAGAAACTGCAGAAGATTAACTGTCGTCTTAATATCATTATAACAATCTGCAAGCTCCTGAATCCGTTTATATTCCTTTCCCAGAATTGGGTCATTGATCCACCTCGGTGCATGGGAGGTCTGGGGCCTCTTTTTCTTTGAGAGTTTTCTTGAACAGACCCATGTGTCATAGTAGTCAGTGACAACTTTGATTAGATCCTGAGAAAATTTCTCAACAGCTGTTACTTCATAGGTGTTATACCAGCCATAGACCCGTACCTTAAAGTGATGATCCAGGCCCGGTGGGATAATTATTCGGAGCCTAGGTGATCTAGGGGCTGAGTCGCTGTCTACAGTATAATCTGTTCGTATTGCAAAGTGGTAACTAACTAACTCTCGCACCAGTGAAGTACAAACATTACCATGAACTAAATGTTTGCCAAATACAGTCTAACCTGCCACCTCCCAAATGAGTCTCTGCTTCTGTGTCATATACTGTCGTGGCGTCTGTCAGTACTGACACTCACACTCTGGTTATCAGCACTAGCGGTCTGACATCGGTTCTCCTCGTTCGTTTTTTTTTTAGTACTAATGGTAACACTAGTATCACGGCAATGACAGTCACTTTTATTTTTTTCCATGTCCTGTCTCAGCGTTGTTATTTCATTAATTAAGTTGTTGTTTTGTTCTTTTAGAGCTTTCATTTCCTTTAAAAGTTCGAGCACATTTATGTCGCCTTGGACAGCTGGCGTGACGTCACTTCTGTCACATGGTTTCGAAACATAGTTTCGCTGAGAGCGAGCGACATACACATGCGGCGCGGAGAGAGTGTCTCCTCGCACAAGGTCGAGGGGGGTACCCCCCCGGGCCTAAAAGTCGTTGCCGAGGTTTGCAGCCATTTCATTTTATCGTGTTTCGTGGTGCCTTCAGGGATGGCGAGGCGAACATAGTCCTTTCTGGGTGCCAGTGGTGTCTTACCGGCATTGTCGAGCTTTCTTTTTTCTTAGTTTTCGACTTCACTAATGTGAAGCCGTCACTTCCTTCCTGGGCATCAGGATCACCACCTTCAGCACCCGCCCGTTGCAAGGCAATGGATTCAGTGGGGCTATCCACTGAACTACAGACTGAAACTTCAGCCGCGGGAGAGGAGGGACAGTTATCCACCGAGTCCTCCCCCTCGGTGTTTACATTGCGGTTTCCCCCCATCGTGGGGGTGACCGCGTGACCGCCTCGTTACAGGTGATATATAGCGCTCGGGACAACGGCTCTAACGTTACCACGGCAGTCCTTGGCACTCGGTAGAGAAATTATTTTAAATTTCTTTACAACCATAACTATTATCACAGCAATACTCTCATGTCACTGACTTGCGGGTTATGTGAGCACCAAGAATTCATGAACCCCTTGTACAGCTTCCTTATATATAATACCAGATCTCCGTGTATATGGGACGAGGGCACCGGAGCACGGGCACCACACGACGTATGAGGTCACGGTGTGTACTGTTATTAAGGAGACAAGTGAAACTTGGCGGAGGGGCCAAAAGAGTTCGAGTGACTTAATGCTACTAGAGGCTGACATCCACAACTGATCTAACCGCAACCCATGTTCTAGAATTGCGAAGGGTTGGCACAGTGCCAGTGGCATCTGCCCACAAGCATGGCCCCGTGAAAGGCCCCGTAAGGCAGCACCTGGTGGCAACACTGGCAGGTTGCGAGGGAGCCTTGGGTAGAGCAGGAGCTCTGCCCAGACGAACTAAAAACCTAGCCACAGAGCAGGAGGCGAATGGAAACAAAAGTACTGTTGAATCAATAAAATAGGTAAAAAGACGAGAGGAAATAGGATGACCAATTTTGTTTTAAAAAAACACAAACAAAAACAGAATAAACGAGGAGGCAAGATACTTCAATGAAGACACTGAAGTGGCCGGCTGAAGCTACGTGTGTGGACAGCTACTTATGGGCGGAGGAACTTGCAATATATACGGTAGTTCGGGACGCGATAATAGAACAGAGGATATGATAAGCAGTCAGCTGCTTATCTTTGAAGTTACGTCACACTAAGTTCCAAGGGTCAGAGGTGGAGAAACACGCAGGTGACACGCAAAGAGTAATAGAGAGAGAAGAGAAAGAAAGTAATAGGGAGAGTGATATAAAGTAATTTGGACTGAGAGAATAATTGAGAGTGAATTGAGAGTGGTTGTCATATTGCTATATTGTCGTATATATCCCGTTGAATCTCCTATGAAATCCATCTTGTATCAGAGGCAGTGACGTTTTTCTTCTTGTTTTGTCTGTATATTGTGATCTTTGGTTTTATAATTTTACATGAAGACTAATGACTTCAATTAATTAGATTATAAAATCGATGATACCATTGATTTTTCTTGAATTGAATCTTGTGATTTCAGTCAACCCTTGGAACTCCCTAATTGGTTGATTGATTGTTCTCAGGTGAAATTAAATGACTGCTTCCAATAATAATGAATTTCCTCGTTAATGTATCACAACCGTTACATGTCTAATTAATCCTCCATTCAGCAGATGATTATGATCCCCCTGGGGCACTAATTACCCCATGAATCCCTACTGCAGAGGCTAATTACCCTCATTAATCCTTTCTACAGGGGCTAATGACCCTAATCCATCTCTCCTGCAGATGACTACGTGCTGCCTGTGGAGGGACCGCTGGGCTCGGCGAGGACCTCCTTGGGCAGCCTCCCCCCCTCCCCCTCCCGGCGGAGCGTCCTGTGGGCACCGCCAGCGGAGGGAACGCTCGGCAGACCTCTGGTCGAAGAGGAACTTTGGGGGTCGGAGGAAGCGCTGGGGGTGGGTGGGGGGGGGGGCTGCTTCCTCTCCCCCCACCTCTCTCTCGTCCGATTCTCCGGCTCTCCCTCTCTCTCGCCCCCTCTCTCGCTCCCTCTCTCTCGCCCTCTCTCTCTCGTCTCTTTTGACATCTCCCCTCTCCCCCCCCCCCTTCCCGCATCCGTCCCTTGTCTATCCGCCTCTGCCCCCCCCCCCTCTCGTCTCACGATAAAAAGAAAAAGAAGTGCAAAACCTGTGGCGAGGTGATGATGATAATAGTAATAATTATATTGATGATGGTAATAACAATAATGTTGATGCTGATGATAACAGTGATAATAATATTGAAATAATTGATAATAGTATTGATAATATTGATAATGATGAAGTATAATATCAATGATATTGATAAGGATGATATAATTAATATAATAATGACGATGACATAATGATAATCATATGATAATATGATGATAATTATAAGAAAACAATATTGATGAAGATAATAAGTATAAGAATAAGAACATAATGTGCTGAGCCCCCAGGAAGGGATAGGTAACGATAATAATGATATAAAAAAAACAAGACGATGATGATATAAAATAATAATAAGAGAATGAGAGAAAAAGAGAGAAAGAGAGAGGAAGAGATAATGGTTGTAATAGGAAGACGTAACTATCGCAATATTAATAGTAATATCAATGATAACAGTAGTGATAATATGATAAGAGAAAGAGAGAAAGAAAGAAGAGAGAGAAGGAGAGTGACAATAAGAGGGAGATGCAATAATAAGAATGAGAATAGCAATAAAATAATAAGAAAGTAATGATAATAATGGCAACAAAAAATTGTGATATGTGATAATGAAGATAATGATAAGAGAAGGAGAGAGAGAGAATGAAAACGGGTAGAGATGATAATGAGAGTGAAAACATTAAAAAAAAAATATATATATATATATATATATATATATATATATATATATATATATATATATATATATTGATAATGATATCATTCTAATAACACAACAATGGCAATGATAAGAGAATAAATTTCTATTGATTATAATTTTTATTGACTTCCAATTATCATTTAAAAATCACCATTTGTTAATCATTCACAATTTAAATATTATTTTCATTATTGTTTCTATTATTTTTGAATTTATTGTTTTCATTATCTTATTTGTTATTTTTTATGATCTTTGTATTCTTTATATATATATATATATATATATATATATATATATATATATATATGTATATATATTCATTATTTATGTTGTTTATGTTCATTCAGCATCTTTTATTATTGATTTTTTTGTTCAGTTTATTTGATTATTGAAATTTTCCTTTATTCTCTTTTATTATTGTTGTTATTAATTATTTCTCATTATCCGTCGTGTTTCTAGTTAATCGTAAATAATTCTCTAATTAATCACTTTCGTTTCCCTTCCGCTCGTCTTTTCATCGGATTTTTATGCTTCTCACTTTTCTTCTTCTTCTTCTTCTTTCTTAATCTTATTGTTTTCTTTCTCGTCTTTTCTTTCTTCTTATGAATATTATTTTTATTATCTCTGTTATTATTATTATTATTGTTATTATTATTATTAGTGTTACTATTACTATTATTATTATTATTATTATTATTATTGATATTATTATTATCATCATTATTATTGTTATTATTATTATCATTATTATTGTTTTTTCTCATTTTTATTTATTCCTCACTACTCATTTTCTCTTCCTCCTCTTCCTCTCTTCTTCTCCTCCTCCTCCTCTTCCGCCACTTCCTTTCTTCCTCTTCAACTCCTTCTCGTCCTCCGCTTCCGCCACTTCCTTTCTTCCTCTTCAACTCCTTCTCGTCCTCCGCTTCTTTTCGCCCTTTTCTTCCTCTCTTCCTCCTCTTCCTTTCATCCTTTGCTTCCTCCTCTTTCTCTCTTCCTCGCCCTGTATTTCCTCTTCCTTGTCCTCTTCTTCTTCGAACCATCCACCCCTCTTTCTCCCTATCCTCCTCCTTCTCTTCCTCCTTCCTTGGCTCTTCCTGCGAGGTGACGAGAGGGAGAGGGAGACAGAGGGAAGGGGAGGAGGGAGAAGTAAATAGATGAATAAAAAGAGACAGATAAATAGGCATAGAGAGCTAAGTAGATAGATAGATGGACAAAGGGAAGAGAGACGGAGAGAGGGAGAGGGAGAGAGAGGAAGGGAGGGAGGTAGGGAGAGAGAGGGAAGGAAACAGAGAGAGAAGGAAGAAAAGGGAGAGAGGGAAGAAGAGGGAGAGAGAGAAGAGAGAAGATTTTTACACATACATATAGACACACCGACACACACAATTACAGGCATGCATGCACATGCGCAAATATCATACACTCATGTGCAAACAAGCAAACACATGCACACACAAAAATGCACGTACACACACACACACATCCTCACACAGATCAACATACACATACATAAATATACACATATGCATACTCACATGCACATTCATACATGCAGAGACACACATACATGCATATGCATAAATAGATGCAAACACACGCACACATACAAAAGCATACACATACACACGCATACATAAAATACACGCACATGGATACGTATGAAACCGAAAAAGAGGACGAAATGTTCGATCCGGGCGCCACGGGGCTGAGGCCGGCTCTCGACCGTGCCGCTTGGCTACTGACTCTACAGCCAAGCCGCGCGGTTGCTTTGCCAGGCAATCCTGCGCCCTGACTGCGGTCCTGATGTCTGATCAACTGTGCGGGTATATATAGAGAGGAGCCTCGCGGATAGACAATCATAACTGATGAATACTCGTGTATATATATATATATATATATATATATGTGTGTGTGTGTGTGTGTGTGTGTGTGTGTGTGTGTGTGTGTGTGTGAGTGTGTGTGTGTGTGTGTGTGTTAATATATGTATATATATATATATATATATATATATATATATATATATATATATATATATATATGCATATACTTATACATACATGTGTATATGTATATGCATGTTTTCTCAAGAAATGGAAACTTTAACGGACATTAACATAAGTGGTATAAACGATGATTATCAAATATTAATACCTTAAAATATAAATATCAATATAAATGTTAAAACATGACGGTTTTCTGATTACTATTTCATAGTGAAGCATCTACGAATTAGTAGTGACCTGTCAGCCAGACAGATGCAAATTAGGTTTACGTGTCAACCTCAGGAGTGCAAATTACCAGTTACCTGTCATACAAACATTAATTAATTGGTATTTACCTGTCAATTAAACAGGTTGGCTCACATCCCTCCTCCCTCCCCTCCCCCCTCCTCTCTCTCTACGTATACATTTCTCATTTGCTTCCTTCTCTTTCTATTCCTTTCTTTCCTTTCTTCTTTCTTACTTTCTTTTATTCTGTCTCTCTCTTACCTAACTAAGGTTAGGTTAAGTTACGTTATATTAGGTTTAGTTATGTTAGTTTAGGTATAGTTAGGTTAGGGTAGGTTAGGTTACGCTAGGTAAAGCTAGGTTAGGGTAGGGCAGTTAGGTTTGGTTTAGCTAAGTAAGGCAAGGTTAGGCTAGATTAGGTTAGACAAGATGAGATTAGGTTAGATTAAGTTTAGTAATGTTAGATTAGGTTAAGTTAGATAAAGTTTAGTTGAGTTCAGTTTAGGAAGATTAAGTTAGGTTAGTTTAGTTATATGCTAGGTTCGGTTTAGTTATTATATGTTAGATTATGTTAAGTTAGATTAGGTTTAGTAAATTATGTTAGAGTAATTTGGATTAGGTTAGGTAGGTTAGATGACGTTTGTTAGAATGCGTTATTTATGTTAGGTTGAAATAGTTTAAGATTGGTTAGATTAGGATTTGTTAGGCCATTTAAGGTTAACGGAAGTTTAGTTAGGTTACGTTTCGTTAAACTAGGTTAGGTTTCATTATATTATTTTATGTTAGTTTACATTAGGTTATATTAGGTTTAGATACGTTTGTTATATTAAGTTTCGTTAGGTTAAGTTAGACTTTGTCATCACCACCAACATCCCCATCACCACCACCACCATCCCCATGATCCTTGTGGTTCCTCCCTTCCTGTGATGCCCTGGCATCCTCAGCTGCTGTGCCATGAGAGCGCGCGTGTCTGGTGCCCCGCTACCGATGAAGACCGAGTCGCCTTCCCTTTCAGGTCGCTGTGGTCGACGCCGGCGACGCAGAAGGACTACGGGCTGCCCTCGCCGCCCTCTCCCCTGCCGCCCTTGCCGCCCTCTCCCCTGCCACCCGCGCCGCCCTCTCCCCTGCCGCCCTCGCCGCCCTCTCCCCTGCCGCCCTCGCCGCCCTCTCCCCTGCCGCCCGCGCCGCCCTCTCCCCTGCCGCCCTCGCCGCCCTCTCCCCTGCCGCCCGCGCCGCCCTCTCCCCTGCCGCCCTCGCCGCCCTCTCCCCTGCCGCCCTCGCCGCCCTCTCCCCTGCCGCCCTCGCCGCCCTCTCCCCTGCCGCCCTCGCGGCCCTCTCCCCTGCCGCCCTCTCCCCTGCCGCCCTCGCCGCCCTCTCCCCTGCCGCCCTCGCCGCCCTCTCCCCTGCCGCCCTCGCCGCCCTCTCCCCTGCCGCCCTCTCCCCTGCCGCCCTCGCCGCCCTCTCCCCTGCCGCCCTCTCCCCTGCCGCCCTCGCCGCCCTCTCCCCTGCCGCCCTCGCCGCCCTCTCCCCTGCCGCCCGCGCCGCCCTCTCCCCTGCCGCCCTCGCCGCCCTCTCCCCTGCCGCCCTCGCCGCCCTCTCCCCTGCCGCCCTCGCCGCCCTCGCCGCCCTCTCCCCTGCCGCCCTCGCCGCCCACGCCGCCCTCTCCCCTGCCGCCCTCGCCGGTCATTAGGTCATTCATTTTTTTCTTGGTATGCATATGCATATTTTCCTCGTATATAAAATATATATATAATATATATATATATATATATATATATATATATATATATATATAATATATATAATATATTGCTACATGGTATTTGGTACATTTTATTTCTTGGTACATTATATATATATATATATATATATATATATATATATATATATATATATATATATATATATATATATATATGCATATTTGTTTCTTTCTTTCTCTTCTTTACTTTTTTTCTTTTTTTCTTGGCATTATTATTACACACACATATATATATATATATATATATATATATATATATATATATATATATATATATATATATATATATATTTTCTTGGTGCTCATGGACAGCATTTCCTCCATACTAATTCATTTCACATCTTTGTTTTTATTCAGTTTTCATGCTTTTGTATATTCACTCTAAAGGAAGAGATCATTTGTTCGGGAATTTTAACTGAAAATAAATTAGAACAAACTTCTGTACTTTCATTTCTATTTGAGTTTTAAATTTTCATAGGATCACCTTGTAAATCATTCGTATGTAAATTGTTCTGATTACATATGATAATAGATTCATATGTATTAAGAACAGTACTAACGACATGGGATATATGTTATTAAATCTTTTCAACTATTTCCTCATTTCATGAGGTCCACCTTCACTAGGAATAAACTCTGTTCGAGGTCGACCTTGACTGAGAATTGACTCGTTGGAGGTCGACCGTGACCTCGAAGAAACTCGTTTGAGGTCGATCTTGACTGGGTATAAACTCGTTGAAGGTCGACCTTGACTGGGAATAAACTTGTTGGAGGTCGACCTTGACTAGGAATAAACTCGTTGGAGGTCGACCTTGACTGAGAATAAACTCATTGGAATCAATCTTGATTTGGAATAAACTCGTCAGAGGTCGACCTTGACTGGGTATAAACTCGTTGAAGGTCGACCTTGACTGGGAATAAACTTGTAGGAGGTCGACCTTGACCAGGAATAAACTCGTTGGAGGTCGACCTTGACTGAGAATAAACTCATTGGAATCAATCTTGATTTGGAATAAACTCGTCAGAGGTCGACCTTGACTGGGAATAAACTTTTTCTACCTTAAATGAGAATAAACGCGCTGGAGGTCAACTTTGACTGGAAATAAAATCGGAGGTCGATTTAGATTGAGAATAAAAGTCGTTGGAGGTCGAATTTGACTGAGAATAAGCCAGTTGGAGGTCGACCTTGATTGAGAATAAACTCGTTAGAGTTCGACCTTGAATGGGAATAAACCCGTTGGAGGTCCAGCTTGACGAATAAACTCGGAGGTCGACCTTAACTGGGTATCAACTCATTTGAGGTCGACCTAGACTGAGAATAAACTGGGAGGTCGACCATGACTGGGAACAAATTTGTTGGTGGTCGACCTTGACTGTGAATAAACTCGTTGTACTGGAAATAAAGTCTTTGGAGGCCCACCTTGATTGGGAATAAACTATTTAGAGGTCGACCTTGACTGAGAATATACACATTGGAGGTCGACCTTGACAGATAATAAATTCATTGGAGGTCGACCTTGACTGGTAATAAACTCGTTGGAGGTCAACCTTGACTGGGAATAAACCCATTGAAGCTGACCCTGAGTGGAGGTTGACTCTGACTGGGAATAAACTCGTTGGAGGTCGACCTTGACTGGGAATTACCTCGTTGGAGGTCTACCTTGACTGGGAATAAACTCGTTCGAGGTCCACCTTGATTGGGAATAAACTCGTGGATATGCATATACATATATATACTTATATCTACATAAGTATATGTACATAGTCATACATTTGTATATAGTCATATATGTATATATACATATTCAAATGTACATCTGTATATATACATATATGTATATATACGCACAAAAACATATATATATATATATATATATATATATATATATATATATATATATATGTAAACATATTTAGAAATATATATAGATATATACATATAAACATATATACATATATATGTGTATATATACATATATACATCCACATATATAGACAATACATATATATGTATATATACATTAATGGATATGTATATACATATAGGAATATACATATACATATATGTATACATATATGCATAAACATACATGTATATGCAAATATATAGAAAATGAACTTAGGTGTATATACACTTAGTATATTATAAACTTCTGGAAAAAAATATATATATATTACTCTTTATATACACCAAGTCTATAAAAAATGGAACGCTAGTCAACCTTTCATCCCACTCATTTCATCTGTACATTTGCGTCGATTGATGTCAAACATCGCCGGGGCTTTTCCGTTCCTGGGCTTGTGAATGATGCGTTCGAAGGGCGAACAGCAGCACGCGTAAGCAGGAGGAGAAGACTTTTCATAATTATCTGTTGCGCTGCCTTATCTCGGCTGACAACAAGGGAGTGAGTGCGGAGGAATGCAAAGGCAGAGGGGGAGAAAGAGAGACAGAAAGGGATTGTAAAAGATAGAGAAAAGGTGGGGAGAGAGGGGAGATACGAAGAAAAGGAATAGGTAAAAGAAAGTGAGAAAGATAGGTTTTATCTCCCGATCAGCCGCCGTCCCGGATAGACAATAGGTAGGCCTATATCTACACAGACGATATACAAACACAATAAAATAGGCGAACATACAAACGTAAACAAACATACCCCTACAATACTGACAGACACACAACAGACAAGCACACACACACATTGTGCGATTTCTTAAAGTGAGGTGTGAATTATTAAGTAAAGGAAGACATGGACTGTATGTCTGTTTATGCAAGAGTTCATTATTAGAAAGAAATCCAAATGTTTAGCTCAACGCCAGTCAGTTGCCACGGCACCCAAGTCCTCTCGCGAGCCAAGCCAAGGCATCGCCGCTTATCTGACGCTTGTTTTCCGACGCCTGAGGTGTGACGCGTCGGTGTTGCCCTAAGCAGTCCGTTCGGTGGTCCTTTCCTCCCTCTGCTGTCTGAGAGAGAGAGAGACGAGAGAGAATCAAGGATGGGAAGAGTGAGAGGAGGGAAGGAAGGGAAGAGGGAAGAAGGGGAGAACGGAAGGCGAAGAGAGAATCAGGGATAGAGAGAGAGGGGGAGGGAGGGAAGGGAAGAGGGAAGAAGGGGAGCACGAGAGACGAAGAGAAAATCAGGGACAGAGAGAGGTAGAAGAGGAAAGGGAAGAGGGAAGAAGGGGAGAGCGAGATGGAGAGAGAATCAGGGATAGAGAGAGAGGGGGGGAGGGAGGGAAGGGAAGAGGGAAGAAGGAGAGAGCGAGAGACGAAGAGAGAATCAGGGGTAGAGAGAGGTAGAAGAGGATAGGGAAGAGGGAAGAAGGGGATAGCGAGTTAATCTTCGGCGACACAACCTCCGCTCTGGGAAGAACACACATGCACGTGCGTGTACGTGTGCATGAGTATGTGCGTCTGAGGCCTGTGTGAGTTTGTTGATTTATTGACACATCCGCTTGACGCCTTGAAGCGGGGCGACTGCGTGTCTCCTGTTCCTGTCGTCCAGTGCATGTGTTGCGAAGGATTTGGCTCCCTTTCGCGCAATGGCTCAGTGGGCTGAGGCGCCCAAGAGCTCCTCTGAGATCGGGACTTGGAGTACGAAGCCAGGTACTCGCAGCCCACAATGGGCGGCGGCGAGGGAGTGGGAGCCCAGTTATCCCCAGCCCACAGGGGGCAGGAGCGAGTTAGTGGGAGCCCAGCTTTCCCCTGCCCACAGTGGGCAGCGGCGAGGGAGTGGGAGCCCAGCTATCCCCAGCCCACAGTGGGCAGCGGCGAGGGAGTGGGAGCCCAGTTATCCCCAGCCCACAGTGGGCAGCAGCGGGGGAGTGGGAGCCCAGTTATCCCCAGCCCACAGTGGGCAGCAGCGAGGGAGTGATGAAGCGCGGCTGTTCCTGGGAGGAGGTGTTGCTCCATGTTCCCCGCAGGGAGTCTGCCTGTCATATTGTACAGAGGTATAAGAAGTGCTATAAATCATGTGTTTAACACACTGGAATATCTACTGAGCTAGTTGAAATTGTAACATCATATGCTTTATGTAGAATATAACAAGATATACATACAAAAATAACATACATATTTCAGTAATGTTATATAGATAAAACTGAGTTATATGGCATCTCCTTATCTGAACTTTTTCTTCTCCTCAGAACCACTGATAAGATGTACAGTGTACTCTTTGTGTGCATATGTGCGTGTGTTTGCATGTATGTGCTCATAGGTGTATATGTTTATAAGCGTACGCTATTGTGTATATATGTGTGTGTGTGAGAGAGAGAGATAATGTACCTGTTTGCGTGTTCATATATGCGTGTTTCTCTGTTTAACTGTGTATAAATGTATGTTTGTGTTTCCGTCTGTATGTGTGAGGGTGTGCATATATTTATGTGTGTAGGGGTTTGTGTGTCGGAGTGTATGCGTATGTAGGTGCGTGTAAGTGTATTACTAGACATAAGCTAAACGCCGGTCAGCGGGGCGGCACACACGTCCTCACGCGACCCAACCCAAGGCGACGCTGCTTCTCTGACGCTTGTTTTCCGACGCCTCAGGTGTGGCGCATCACAACTGTTGTTACAATCAAGACGAACTACAAATCTGGCCAGAAAGCAGGAGGCGAATGAAAGCAACAGCAAAACTGAATCAATAAAATACGTAAATATAACTTGATGAAATGTAATAAAAAATAATTGTAATAAAATATAGGTATAAACCAAGAGACAAGAAACTTTAAAAAAGTGAAAATGAAGACAGAAAATCGCCCGGCTAAAACTACGTATGTGAACAGCTATTACTGATGGAGAAATTTGCCATACATACTCAGTTCGAAAGCGTTTAAAATAACAGACCTACGGCAAAAGATGAGAAGAGCAGTCAACAACTTATCTTTGAAGTTACGTCACTCTAACTTCCAAGGGTCAGAGGTGAAGGAAACCCGCACTGGCATGGAGAGATTAATCGAGAGAGAGAAGGGAAACTGAGAGAGTAAGAGAGTAAATAGGAGTGAAAAGGAGGGAGAAAGAATTAAGGGAGTGAGAGTAAATAAGTGGAAGAGAATGAGAGACAGACTGAGAGGGACTGAGTGTAATTGGGGAAGTGTGTGAGAAAGAGAAGGAGAGAGAGAGAAATCGAGTAAGAAAGAGATCTATTAATTGAGGACAGAGGTTAACTGAGTGAGGAAGAGTAACTAAGGGATAGAGAAAACGTAATTGAGTATGTAAGAGATTAAGTGATTGAGGGAGAGTAACTGAGTGATAGAGAGTAATCAAGTAAATAAAGGGGAGAGAATGAGAAGAGAGTAATTGAGTGAATCAGCATGGGCATGACGTAGTTGCTAGCATCAGTATTACGTCCATGTCATCCTCTCCAGGGCACTCAGATCACAGTCGGGTTCATGGTTTCCTTTTGGGTTGCGATCAGAATGACACCATTGGCATGCTTCACTGTGTTGACCTATGTATTGAATGCGCCGTGTCCCTTGTGTTGACATGTATAAAGAAGGGGTCAGTTGGAGAGTTAACACTGGCCTGACAACACGTCTATAACAACTGATCCGAGGACTTCTGTAAAGGCCTTGACTGTTCCTGCTATGCGTATTAAACACATTCATGTATAGATGTGGATACATGCCCATGTATATCGATCTATATTTTAAGCATTATGTAATAATGACGTGTTTTAGCAAGTATTATAAATGTATTCTTTCTACATGCTATAAGCACTAGTTTAAAATTGTTTCTTATGTGCGAATCACCGGCGATGGAAGAATAGTGATAATAGGGATAGCGAGAGGCAATGGCAGAGGGAGGAGGTTGTAGGAGGGAGAGGAAGAGCGAATCATGGAGATAGAGAGAAAGATGAGGGGGTGAGACACAGAGAGAGAAATGGAGAATGTGAGAGAGATAGAGAAGGAAGAGACAGAGAGAGAAAGAGAGAGACATGGTGGGGGAGAGGGGAGAGAGGGAGATGGGATGGGGAAGCCGGCCCGACTTAAACACGCTCACTGACATACATAACTTAAAATACGCATACATACATACGTATGCAAACATACCCATAAAAATAAAGATAAATTGACAATCACAATCACGGAGACAAACACGCACATAGAGACAGGAATACACGAACGTCTGTGTGATTTTTTTCTTTTTTCTGAAGTGATGTGTGAATTTCGTTTCTTTGAAGTGAATTCCGTGTGTGTGAGGTGAGGTGTAAATCCTGAAACTGGAACAGAGAAAGCTAAATTAGGTGAACGCAAAAGAGAGAAAGCAAAAGAGAGAGTGGTTAAGGGAAGGAGCGATTCAAGGTGAAGGATATAGAGCGAGTCAGGACAAGAGAAACAGAGAAGGATAGATTGTGTGTGGCGTGAGGGAAAGGTTTAACAAAAAAATGGAAAAGAGAGAAAATAAAAGAGAGAATGTGAGAGAGTGAGATAGGAAGTGGCACATAAAGTGAACTTACCTGTATATACATCTGGTCTATTAAAACATATCTCTCCGCAGTATTACACTCAACGCCCCTCCCTCTTCCAAAGGCCCCGTCCTTCTATTACTTCGACCTCAACAAATCTTTTAAGCAGGATGAGAAGTTGTCATAAGTATCTGTAACGCTGCCTTATCTCGGTTGACCCAAAGGGAGGCCGTGCGGAGGGATACAACGGCAGAAGGGAGGAAGGGAGGAGGAAAGGGAAAGAGAAAATGGGGTGTAATAGCGAGAGGGACAGTGAAAAACGTAAGAGAGAGAGAGAGAAAGACAATATGAGGAAAGAGGAAACAGAGACCCGTCAGGCAAAACGCAAAATCAAAGAGTGAGATGGGAAGGGGGAAGAGAGAAAGAGAAAAGAAAAAAGTGGGAAAAGAGAGAGATGGTGGAATAAAAAAGTGAGGGAAAGAGGTGGAGGGAGAAGAAAAAAGAGAGAGTAGATGGTCTTTATCTTTTTATCAGCTGCCGCCACGGTTGACAACAGGTACATCACACATACACACACACGGGCATATGCATGCAGGCACACATACAGATAAAGAAACAGACAAGCACATTCAAGGACACTGAAAACGCATATAAACACAGGCATATAAGTAGGATGAGAAGACATCTCCATAGGTATCTATAGCACTGTCTTATCTCGGCTGACCCCAAGGGAGGGCGTGCGGAGAGATGCAAAGGCAGAGGGAGGGAGGGGGAGAGAGAGGAAGGGAAGGACAGCGACAGGAGGGATGAGGAAGGAGAAACTTTTGACTGACAAGTTTATTGAAACGAAAGCTTACATCATAAAGGATGAGGTAACATAAGGTTATCCTTATGTTCATCTTAATATGCCCCGGTATGGGTAAGTTAACAAGGAAGAATATGTAATGTATTCAATATAGAAAAGTGCAAGCATTCAGTGTTTTATGTTTACATATTGGTATAGTAATAAAACAGTCTGTGCTCATCGCCACATGCATGTGGTGTCTGAAAGTGTCACTCAGCTCAACCGCCTCGCCCTTCCTGGCCTCGTCAGAGTAAAGCTGTATCCTGTTGATAGTGCTCCTTGCCTGTTTCAGATTGTGCTTACACTTGATGTCCACCTCAAATTTCCTGGTCGCCTTCTTCGCAAGATAGATAGAAGTCGTAAGGTAGATAGAGAGAGAGGCTTCATCCTTTTATCAGTTGCGAGCCCGAGTAGAAAACAGGTTTATTTCACACACACACACGGCAGGCGTATACACATGCACATACTCATTCAGACACACGCATACAAATATGCATCTATAAACACATTCAAAGACACAGCCAAACGCATACAAACAGGTATTTAAACATCACGCACGAAGAAAAATAAACAGGCAAAAACCCATGCACACAAACACATTCCAATACGCACATCTACGAACGTATACAAACACACAAAGGGAGGAAGGTCTAAGAAAACATTAAGTGTGTTTGTACGTATGCAGATGCGTATTTATGGACATTAACACAATTTTTAGATGAACGTCAGCCAGTTGCCACGGCAATAAATTCGTCTCGCAAGCTATGTCAAGCCATTGCCGCTTTTCTGACGCTTATTTTTTGACGCCTGAGGTGTAGCGCATTGGTGTTGTTGCCGTAAACAAAGCGTCCTTTAGGCAAGCGGGGGAGAGAGAGGAAGGGCGGACAACAGCACACGTAAGCGGGAGAAGACTTTTCGTAAGTACTTGAAGCCATGCCTTATCTCAGCTGAACCCAAGGATGGGGGTGTGGAGGGATGCAATGGCAGAGGGAGGGAGGATTAGAAGGATTAGAGGGAAAGCGAAAGAGAGAAGGGGGGGGGGGGGCGAAAGAGAAGACAGAGGGAGGGGAAATAGGGAGAGAGACGGGGGGGTGGGGGGGGGGGGGGCGGGGGGCAAAAAGGAACGAAAGAGAGATGAAAGGAGGATAGAAAGTGAGAGTGGCAGGGGGAGAGGAGAGAGATAAGAGATTTTATTTTCTTATCAGCTGCCGCGCCGACTAGACAATAGTACACCCTGCATCAGTGATTCCTTTGCACCTTTGAAGACCCCCCTTTATTTATTTTTCTCAAAGAAACCCCTGTTTTTAATATAAATTTAATCATTTTTAACGAAAAGTGTGCAGAGAAGATGAGAGAACGGCTGGGCCGGGGCTCGTGACACGCATGCTCCTCGCACGGGGCTGCGTCCCCTCCTCCCCAACCCCTGTGTCGCCGACTCGCGGAGTACGAATGAAAGCGTTTCCTGCCCCGGCAATGACACTAGTTATTATTTTTTAAATTCTATGCATAGTATTACTTTTTCATATTTTTTTCCATATTATCATCTAGTCCAGGAAAGCTATATCATCTGTGGACACACACATACATGTGCATGCACACATATACTTACACGCACACATATATATACATGCATGCATACACATACGCGCTCATATACACGTACAGGCACACATGCACGCACACACGTACACGTACACGCACATACAAGCACACTCACACATACATATACATGTACATATACTCGTACATAAAATATGTAATCCCACATATCCGTACAAAAGCATAAACAGAAGCACACACAAACAAGCACACAATAAATACATATACTCATAACACACATACACACACTCATGTATACATACATGCATCATATACATACACGCACATCTACGTGCATACACATACACGTATACATGAACGCACATGATTTCATGTGTACACAGACATATACCAGCATACACACATGCACTCACATGTGCACACATAAAAGCACACGCACATGTACACGTACAAATACACTCACTTATGCACATATATTGTATACACATACATACTCTTCCGCACACAACACTTACACATACTCATAACCCATATACACTCATGCACGCACATACACGAATCAGACACACATATATCTACTTGTATGCAGTGTAAACACATACACATACACAAGCACGCACATGAATTCCTGGTCATGGTTCGAAGACATAAATAGGACCTTGAAGTAGGAAAGAGTGAGCCAGAGAACTGGAAGAGTTCAAGAGCTTTGCATATTTATACTGAGGGGATCGGGCAAGTGCAAAGAGCCAGTCGCCCGAAAGGAGTCGAATTTGTTCGTATTCAATGACATCTTGACAAGTGCTTGGTTTCTTCCTTTTTATTGATCATCCCATTTGTTAGATTCTTTACTCGGCCGATTGCCTTGACCTAAATCGGACCACAAGTGAAGGAAAAGGTTGAGTTCAGGAGACACGTGGAACGTGGTGGAGGGGCCTGTAGAGTTCGAGTGGCTTAATGCTACTAGAGGCTGGCATCCACAACTGAGCTTACCGCGACCAATGTACTAGAGTTGCGAAGGGTTGGCACAGTGTCAGTGGCACCTGCCCACGAGCTTGGCCCCGGGAAAGGCCCCGTAAAGCAGCGAGCTTGCAGCTCCTGGTGGCAGCGCTGGCAGGTTGCGAGTCAGCCTTGCGCTCTGTCCAGACGAACTAAAAGCCTGGCCACTAAGCAGGAGGCGAATGAAAGCGAAAGCAACATTGAATCAAGAGGAAATAGAATGAACAGTTTTAGAAAGATAAAAATAAATAAGAATATAAAAATAAATAAATGAACTAAAAAGAGTGACAAAGAAGCTGAAGCTACGTCTGTGGACAGCTACTTATGGGTGGAAAAGCTTGCAATATATACGATAGTTGGGGAATCGATTAAAGAACAGATGATAAAAAAGAGCAGTCAGATGCTTATCTTTGAAGTTACGTCACATTAAGTTCCCATGGTCAGAGGTGGAGGAAACACGCAGGTGTTTCGGAAAGATTAAAAGGGAGAGAGGAAGAAAAATAGAGATGGAAAGAGAAAGGAAGAGTGTAACTAGGAGAGTGAGAGAAAGTAATTGGGAGATTGAAAGTATAATTGAGGGTGAAGAGAGAAAGTAATTGTTAGAGTGAGAAGTAATTTCGAATGAAAGAGATAGAAAAAGCAATTTACAAGAGGGAGAGAAAAGAAGTGAGAGACAGAGTGTGTGAGGAAGAGAGGAGGTGAGGCAGGAAGAGAGAGAGATAGCGAGAGTTAGAATGGGAGAGAAAGAGATAGAGTGAGTCAGGAGGAAGGAAGATAGAGAGAATGAGAGAGAGAAATTCAAGGAAAGAAAAACATAAAGAAACACAACAGCACGCGTAAGGAGGATGAAAAGACTTCTCCATAAATATCTGTAGCGCTGCCTCAAGGCTGACGACAAGGAGAGCGTGTGGAGGGATGGAAAAGCAGGCAGAGGTAGGGAGGGAGGGAAGGAGAGAGACAGAGTGAGAGATAGGGAGGAGGAGGGGAGAGATGCGGCCTAAGAAGGGAAAGAGAGGAGAGGGATGGATAGAGCGAGAGAGGGGAGTTGAGAGAAAAAGAGACGGAAAGACACACAGAAATAGTTGTAGAAAGATAGATAGAGAGTGAAAGAGAGCTGGAGAGAGAGATCGGGGTTAGGAAAGAGGAGATAACGAGAGACAGAAAGAGAGGGGAGGTAAGGGAGAAAGGTGAGAGAAAGGGGGAAAGAGAGAGGGAGAGAATCAGAGAGTAAAACAGTAAAACACATGAAACGATAAAACACAAACACGAATAAAACAAACGATAAAACAAACTGGAATACAAACACGAAAAAGAGACAGTAAAATGAATAGTACAAAAGGAACTTAGAACATTAGAATAAGAACTATGAAACAATGCCCTTAATAAAACCAACGATACAATGAAAATAAAACGAATGATAAAAGTAAAAAAGAAAGCTATACAAAAGAAACATAAATTGAAACCAAAACAGGCGAGATAAACGAACGACAAAACAGTAAAAATGGAACTTGGGTAAAACAAATAAAATTATACCCTAAGATAAGAAAGCACCGATCACTAAGTCACTTTTGGCCGAACAAATATCCCACAAAATGTCTTATCTCCAAAATTAAAAAAACTACCCCCACGACCGCTTAACTGGACAGGGGAAGGCCGTTCCGGGGTTCCTCAGACTGTCGGCTTAGCAGGCCAGTAGCAAAATCCCCCCCTTTGTTGTTCCTTGCTCTCCGCGTCACCTTGTGGGCGGGAAAAGGAGCTAATTAGGGCTCTTTAAAATCAATAATAAAAATCGTAATACTGAATATGGTTAAAATCCGGGTTTATGCAATAAAATCATTAATGAAAAGTCATAGGATTAAGATAACTATTTTAAATATTATTTTACTTGGTAACGAACAATAAAATACTTAAATATATAGAGAACATTAAAAGTTTGATATGGAATTTAAAATAGATAAATAAATAAATAGATCAAACTTAAAATTAATACTACCGAGTTTTGTAAGTATTTAAAATGGGCCACCGTGATCTCTATGAATATATATGTATATATATATATATATATATATATATATATATATATATATATATATATATATATATATATATATATATAAATATATATATATATATATATATATAAATAAATAAATTTTAAAATGTAAAATAAATGGGCTTAGGTGCTTTGTCCTCTCCGGACAGGAAAGTAAGATAAACAATAAAAATATAATTTATTTGGTAAAATAAAAATTGGCAGTGGTAATCGTGTGGGTGTGGTGTGCGCGGGCATCCTTCTCACTCGCGAGATAAAGGTGGTTTTGTTGGGGCCTGGAGGTGATGTTGCCGGCCTGAGGACGTGTTATACTATAGCTGATGATGCATGGGGAGGCTTCGGTGCTGCAAAGCCGCCTCCGCAACCCCCATTGAAAATTTACAGCGAAACTGACGCCTGTGTGAGAGTTGGAGGTGAGATGAGATTTTCTTATATCGTATTACCTCCTGCAGTGATGACTAAAGATCGACGAGGTCAATCACTACAAGAGGGGCTCGGAAAGGGGAAATAAGCGAAATACCGAATGGAAAAGGCACAGAATAATCACACATCGTGACAATAATCAGGATCATAACGATAGTTCAGGATTCAATCTCTCCGTCGCGGTTGAATAGCGACGTGCGACAGTCATTTTGCCCAGCAGAGCTACGGTATCTGTGGATTCTGCCAACGTATTTCAGATTCTGTGACGAGCCTGGGATAGAATTCCACTTACAAGGAGTTTCCTGTCTATTTAAGGTGGCCGGGCTCTTTTCCTCTCTCTCTTCTATTGTCTCTCTCTCTCATTCTCTCTACTATTCTCTCCCAAACACACAATTTCTCTTGTATTCTCTCTCTTTTTAATTTATTCTTATGTTGTCTCTCTTTCTCCCTCTTTCATTTTCTCTTATATTCTCTGCCTCCCTTCTATTCTCTGTGGGATGAGGTTGACATTCCATGATAAGGGTCCAAGGACACTTCCGTGAGGTCCGCTGCCTCTCGCCGGACGTTCCCTGGAGAACTGGCCTTCAAGGGCGACTTGGAGAGTCCTTCCGTGGAGGCAGCCCTCTATTCGTCCTAATTACTGGTGGAAACAGTTGCGAAATCTGCCTTTGATTCGGAAAGCATTTAAAAAGCAGACACGCCGCGTAAGGTGATAACACTGATAAGTATGAGCAGCCAGCTACTTATCTTTCCAGTTACGTCACTATAACGGGGTAAATAAGAGATACAAAGATTAATCAATAACACGAGAGAGAGTAATTGAGTGAAAGAGAGAAAGTCATTGAGAAAGGGGAGAGTATTTGGGTAAGCGATAGAGAGTGAGTAGTTGAGTGAGTGACGGAGACAAAATGAGTGATTGAGTAAATGCGTGAGTAAGAGAGGGACTAACTGGGCAAGTGAGAAAGAGAGGGAGAGAGTAAACGAGTGAGATACAGAGAGAGTAATTGAGTGATAGAGAGAAATTGGATAAATGAGAGTTAGAGGGAATGAGAAATAGGAGATAAATGAAATAGGAAGAGAAAAAGTGGAGAGAAAATCATCATAATAATCAGATTAGAAATTAAATCAACAGTCATATATATTACTTTCATCATAATAGATATAGACTAAAGGTGTAAACGACAAAGTATTAAGAACCAATAAATTTACATTTCTTTTAGTAATGAGGAAAAAGTCTCCATCTTTTGGCAAAGTTATTACTAGAAAGTATTTTTGTGAGAACGATAAAGCTAAAAATATCAACAGGAAATGCATTTAGGGGGAAGGCAGCAAAAATATGCGAATAATCTTTGCATGCAAAGACACCCTTTGTCGATTTCACTTCACAGACGCAGAGTTTGGCTCGTGTGCTTCATTTAACTTCTTTTCTGCGAATCACAGGCGACGAAATAATAGTGATAATAGGGATAGCGGGAGAGAGGGGAGCGGAATCTTTTTATCAGCCGCTCCGTGTTGCCAACAGGTACACTTTACACACACACAGACACACGCATCCAAATCATAAGATATGCACACATACATACATATACAAACCTACCCATAAAAATAAAGACAAACACAGTCAGAGAAACACACAGATAAACACTTACACATAGTGACAGGCATTCTTTCTGAATGAGGTGTGAATTATTTCTCTCTGAAGTGAATTCCCTGTATGTGAAGTGAAGTGTGTATTCTGTCTAAACGAAGTGAATTTCGTCTATGTGAAGTGAAATGTAAATTCCGTCTCATTTAAGTGAATTCCGTCTCTCTGAAGTGAATTCCGTCTCTCTGAAGTGAAATACGTCTATGTGAAGCAAAGTGTGAATTCCGTCTCTCTGAACGGAATTCTATCTGTGTGAAATAAAGCGTGAATTCCGTCTCTCTGAAGTGAATTTCGTCTATGTGAAATGAGGTGTGAATTCCGTCTAAACGAAGTGAATTCCGTCTCTCTGAAGTGAATTCCGACTATGTGAAGTGAAATGTGAATTCCATCTCTCTGAAGTGAGGTGTGAATTCCGTCTATATGAAGTGAAGTGTATATTCCGTCTCTCTGAAGTGCGTTCCTTCTGAAGTTAGGTGTCAAACTTCCTCTCCTGGGCTTCTGAATGATGCGTTCGAAGGGCGAACACAACAGCACACGTAAGCAGGATGAGGAGGGGTAATAAGGGGTAATAGAGAAGGAGAGTAAGAGAAGTACAAAAGAGAAAGTGAGAACGAGAGAAAAGGGGGGGGGGGGTGTTAAGGAAAGAGAGTTAATGAAAGAGGGGAGGGGGGAGAGGGAAAGAGAGAGAGAGACAGATAGATAGTGTTGGGAAAGAGGTAGAAGAAAGAGAGAAAGAGATAGGCTTTATATTTTTATCAGCTGCCGCCCTGGTAAACAACAGGTACATGTTAATCACACCTACACACACATACACCAATGGAAACACACACTCATGGAAACGTATACAAACATAGACAAGTACATTCAAACATACACAGACAAACGCAAACAGTCAGGCATATAAGCAGGATGAGGCTTCTCCATAAGTTTCTATAGCACTGTCTAATCTCGGCTGACCCCAAGGGAGGGCGTTCGGAGGTATACAAACGGAGGGAGGGAAAGAAGAGGGGAAGTTTATTGAAACAAAAGTTTACATTAAAAACGATGAGGTAACTTAGGTTATCCTTATGCTCATCTTAATATGTCTGGGTGTGGGCTCATATTTCACACTCAAACCTTAGGTATTTTAAAAGATAAGAATATGTACAGTACTTGAAATACATAGAGTGAAATTGTTGGTCTCAGAAGAATTATTAAAATATCAACTTCGAGGAAAACTGCACAAGCCATTATAGTGTCAGCAGGAGTAACAGATTAGTACCTGTGTATATTCATCAGGTACAATTAAACTAATGGTATCAACCCAAGATATCGCCGCTTATGTACCGCATCGGTGTTGCCTTAAATAGTAGCGTCCTTTAGGCGGTCCTTCCCTCCGTTTGTTGTCTGTGCGTGAGTGTTGTCCTGAGCAACTCGGCCGCACGTCCGACACGCACGCCGCAGCTCCCCACACTGGCACGACTCCGTGTGCTAATGTAAACAAAGCCGCTACGTGGCTGCCGAAGGAGAGCCAGGCCAGTGACGGTCGGCGCTTGAGGCGAGACGCGCTCGGGGGGTCGGGGGTAGGAGAGTGATGGATGGTAGAGCGAGGGAGGGAGAGAGGGAAAGAGAGGAGAGAGCGAGAGACGAAGAGAGAACCAGGGAAATGGATAAATTTTCGGCGAAAAGGAAAAAAATGTATTTAACGAGAGAGAGTACGTGCGAGGGATAGAGAGATATGGAGTGAAGGAGAGAGAGAAAAAAAAGATTAGAGGGAAAACCTCAGACAGAAAGAGAGAGGGAGAGAAAGAGTGAGAGAAGGGCACGGGAGGGGCGAGAGAAAAAAAAAAGAGGAAGGGGAAATATGGAGAGAGAGAGGAGGGAGGGAGGAGAGAGATAAAAGACTTTATCTTCTTATCAGCCGCCGCCCCGAGTTGACAATAGTACACCTTGCACCAGTGATTCCTTTGCACAATAGAGGACCCCCTTTAATATGTTTATCTATTCCAAGTAACCCTTGTTTTTAATATATATGTATCCCTTTTAAAGAAAAGCGTATCAAGGAGAGGAGAGAACGGCTTGGCCGGGGCTCGAGACACGCATGCTCCTCGCACGGGGCTGCGTCCCTCCTCCCCAACCCTTGTGTCGCCGACTCGCGGAGTACGAATGAAAGCGTTTCCTGCCCCGGCAATAACACTAGTTATTTCTTATTTCTATGCATATTATCACAGTTTTTTATTTCTTAATTCTGTTCATATTATCCTCTAAGCCAGCAAAGCTACAACATCTGTGGACACACACACATACATCTATATGCACACATATGCGGACACGCACACATACCTGCACACAAGCACCCACACATGCACATATACACATACGCGCTCATATACACGTACAGGCACACATTCATGCAAAAACGTACAAGTACACGCACATACAAGTACAATCACACATACATGTACATACACACATACCCGCACACAAGCACCCGCACACGCATACAAGCACACACACATGTACACGCACATTTACATGCACACACACTCATGTATATATACTATAAATGTTCACATGTATACAATAATTACATTTACTCATAACACACATACACACACATGTGTACGTAACTGCATCACACACATCTACGTGTAGACAGATACACGTATACATGTATGCAAATGATTTCATGTGTACACGGACGCATACCAGCAAACACACATGCACTCACAAGTGCACACATAAAAGCACATGCACATGTACACTTACACATACACGCACATTCATTTATAGAGATATAATGTACACACATACATACTCTTGTGCACACAACAGTTAAACATACTCATAACACATACACACACACACATCTATGTGTATACAGTATATACACATGCACGTACACATTTAGGCACATGGATTCTTAGCCATGGTTCGAAAACATAAACAGGACCTGGAAGTAAGAAAAAGTGAGCCAGAGAACTGGAAGAGGTCAAGATCTTTGCATAATCATACTGAGGGTATTGTACAGCAAAGAGCCAGTCGCCCGAAAGGAGTGAATTTGTTGGTGTTCTATGACATCTTGACAAGTGTTTGGTTTCTTCCTCTTTATTGATCATCTCAAGCATTAGATTCCCTTTTCGGCCGAATGCCTTGACCTAAATCGGACCACAAGTGAAGGGAAAGGTTTATTAAGGAGTTTTAGTTCAGTCCTTTATTTACCACCCTGGCTAACTGCACAGGCGTGGGCAAGCTGTGGTACATTTAATGCATGGTCATAACATTACATAGTGTTACATTTGAATTTTAGCCTTTAACATTGTTATGAGTACTTTATCAGTTTAAGGAAAGGAACAATTGCACAGTCCTTTATCCATTCATCTGCCACGCCGGCATATAGCTTGGGCGTGGGAAAGCATTGATACATTTGATTTGCGGTTATGTGATACTGCATTCCAAATTCAAGATACAACATAAGTATATCTTCTAGGGTATCAGATGATATATAGTAGTTACATAGTTCTCCTTACCTCATGCTAGGTGGCCTGAAAGGCTGTATCACATGGCACTCTGAGATATAATGTATAAGTGTTCGCTTATATTCTTCATTACACAGTTTACACTTAGTTTTTTTTTCGACATTACAAACTTGATTGACCTGTTAATACAATCTATACCCAAGCCTGATTCTTGCAGTCACAACATCACACTGTCTTGTTCTTGTTTTATATAAACAATAGATGAACCGGTCATAGTGCTTTATGCTACAGCTTTCAGGGCGTTGAGAATTAATCAAATCAGTCAAGTCCTCTCTGAAGGAAGCTTTAATGATGTAGAAAATCCTAGAAAGAGGTATCCCAAGATATATGTCCACACTTTGTTTGTCACATGCAGACTTTGCTAGGCGATCTGCATGATCATGCCTAGGGATTCCAACATGCGATGGAATCCACACAAAACGTATATTATGGCCTCGTTCTTTTGCACGATACACGTTTATCCTGATGTCATTTGCAATATTTCCCGCACCTTTGTCTAGAGTGTTCAGAGCCTGGAGAGCACTCTGTGAATCGCAGAAAATGACCCCTGAGCCTTGATTCAATAGAAATTCGGTGGCCATGAGTATTTCTGCCAACTCGGTTTGCATAGTGCTAGGTCCGACATTTTCCACGGTGGTACAGAACGTCCATGTAGGGTCTTAGTTATGGGTATGTTCAGCTGAGCTAAGTGTTTACACGTCACTTGTAATCATGGATTTGAGTATGAATCGGTGTTGTTATTCAAAGTTAGCTCTTCTATTCTGTGTTTTAGTTGTCTTTGGAACTCTGTACAATGGAGGGGTTCTCTAATTGATTTGACACTAAATGTGGTATTTATGTATGATATTCTTTCATAAACAGAAGGCAAATTAAGTTTTCCTTTTCCCTCGAAAACCAGTAATACTCCGACTGTCCCTTCCCTTCTCCTTCCCTGAAACGCCTCCGTGTTCCGCCAGTCACCCAGATGCGAGGCGGAGGAGGACGACTTCGAGGATGTGCTCGGTGAGTCCCCTTGACACTCCCTTGTCGCTGTCATTCTGGCTGTCATATTGTCATTTTAGTTGCCATATTGTCAATCTGGTTGTCATCATTCTGGTTGTCAGATGGTCATTGTCATTCGCTGGGAGCGGTGCGAGGCTGGTCTTGACTCTCCCTTGTCACTGGCATCTCGGTTGTCATATTGTCATTGTGGTTGTCATATTGTCATTCTGGTTGTTATATTGTCATTCTGGTTATCATATTTCATTCAGGTTGTCATATTGTCATTCTGGTTGTTATATTGTCAAATTGTCATTCTGGTTGTCATATTGTCATTCTGATTGTCATATTGTCATTATGGTTGTTATATTGTAATTCTGATTGTCATTATCATTCTGGTTGCCATATTGTCATTACGATTGCCATATTGTCATTTAGGTTGTCATATTGTTGTGATCATTCTGGTTGTCATATTGTCAATCTGATTGCCATATTGCCATTATCGTTGCCACATTAACAATGTGTTTACCATGTTGCCATTCTGATTGTTGAATTGTCATCATTGGCGTCATATTGACATTCTGGTTGCCACATTGTCATTTCGGTTGCCATATTGTCATGTTGGTTACCATATTATTCCGGTTGCCATATTGTCCTTCTGCTTACCATATAGTCATTCAGGTTGTCATACCATTATGGTTGGCATATTGTTATTATGGTTAAATTATCATTCTGGTTACCAAATTGGCATTCTGCTTGTCATGTTGTCATATCGTTGCCCTCATTTTGGTAGTCATTCTGCGATTCTTGTTTTTCTTGTCATATTGCCATATTGTCGTATCTTTCCCTTTGACTCTTCTATGAAATCCATCTTGTATTAGAGGTAGTGACGTTTTTCTTTAATTGAATCTTGTGATTTCAGTCCACCCTTGAAATTCCCTAATTGGTTGATTGATTGTTCTCAGGTGAAATTACATGACTGCTTCCACTAATAATGAATTTCCTCGTTAATGTATCACAACCGTTACATGTCTAATTAATCCTCCATTCAGCAGATGATTATGATCCCCCTGGGGCACTAATTACCCCATGAATCCCTACTGCAGAGGCTAATTACCCTCATTAATCCTTTCTACAGGGGCTAATGACCCTAATCCATCTCTCCTGCAGATGACTACGTGCTGCCTGTGGAGGGACCGCTGGGCTCGGCGAGGACCTCCTTGGGCACCCTCCCCCCTCCCCCTCCCGGCGGAGCGTCCTGTGGGCACCGCCAGCGGAGGGAACGCTCGGCAGACCTCTGGTCGAAGAGGAACTTTGGGGGTCGGAGGAAGCGCTGGGGGGGTGGGGGGGGGGGAGCTGCTTCCTCTCCCCCCACCTCTCTCTCGTCCGATTCTCCGGCTCTCCCTATCTTTCGCCCCTCTCTCTCTCGCTCCCTCTCTCTCGCTCCCTCTCTCTCTTCTCTTTTGACATCTCCCCTCTCCCCCCCCCCCCCCTTCCCGTATCCGTCCCTTGTCTATCCGCCGCTGCCCCCCCCCCCCCCCCCCTCATCTCACGATAAAAAGAAAAAGAAGTGCAAAACCTGTGGCGAGGTGATGATGATAATAGTAATAATGATATTGATGATGGTAATACAAGTAATATTGATGCTGATGATAACAGTGATTATAATATTGAAATAATTGATAATAGTATTGATAATATTGATAATGATGAAATATAATGTCAATGATATTGATAAGGATGATATAATTAATATAATAATGACGATGACATAATGATAATCATATGATAATATGATGATAATTATAAGAAAACAATATTGATGAAGATAATAAGTATAAGAATAAGAACATAATGTGCCGAGCCCACAGGAAGGGAAAGGTAATGATGATAATGATAATTAAAAACAAGTAGATGATGATGATATAGAATAGTAATAAGAGAATGAGAGAAAAAAAGAGAAAGAGTGAGGAAGATATAATGGCTGTAATAAGGCGAAGTAATGACAGTAATGACAATAGTAATATTAATGTTAACAGTAGTGATATAAGAGAAAGAGAGAAAGAAAGAAGAGAGAGGAGATTGAAAATAAGAGGGAGTTGCAATAATAAGAATGAGAATAGCAATAATATAATAACAAAGTAATGGTAATAATGACAACAAAAAATTATGATATATGATAATGAAGATAATGATAAGAGAATGAGAGAGAGAGAATGAAAACGGGTAGAGATGATATTGAGAGTAAAAACATAAAAGATACATGACAATGGCAATGGTAAGAGAATAAACTTCTATTAATTATCATTTTTATTGACTTCTAAATATCATTTAATAATCATCATTTGTTATGTTTGTTAATCATTCACAATTTAAATGTTTTATCATCATTGTTTCTATTATTTATTCGTTTATTGTTTTCATTATTTGTATTCGTTATTTTTTATTATCTTAGTATTCTATTTATTTTATTATGTTTTATTATTTATGTTGTTTATGTTTATTCAGCATCTTTTATTATTGGAATTTTCCTTCATTTTCTTTTGTTATTGAAATTTTCCTTCATTTTCTTTTATTATTGTTGTTATTAATTATTTCTTATTATCCGTCGTGTTTCTAGCTAATCGCATATAATTCTCTAATTAATCACTTTCGTTTCCCTTCCGCCCCTCTTTTCATCGGATTTTTATGCTTCTCACTTTTCTTTTTCTTTTCTTTTATGTTTATGCTTCTCACATACACATCCTCACGCAGATAAACATACACATACATAAATGTACACATATGCATACTCACATGGACATTCATACATGCAGAGACACACATGCATGCAACCACAAGTTGAAACGCACATGCATAAATAGATGCACACACACGCACACATAAAAATGCATACACATACACACGCATACATAAAACACACACACATGAACACATATGAAACCGAGAAAGAGGACTAAATGCTCGACCCGGGCGCCACGGGTCCACATATATATATATATATATATATATATATATATATATATATATATATATATATATATATATATCCATATATATATATATCCATATATATATATATATATATATATATATATATATATATATATATATATATATATATATATATATATATGTATATATATATATACATATATATATATATATATATATATATATATATATATATATATATATATATATATATATATGTATATATATATATATATATATATATATATATATATATATATATGTATATATATATATATATATATATATATATATATATATATATATATATATATATATATATATACATCCATATATATATCCATACATATATATATATATATATATATATATATATATATCCATACATATATGTATACATATGAGTAATGATATATTTATATATATATATATATATATATATATATATATATATATATATATATATATATATATATATATATATATATATATATATATATATATATATATATACATATACACACACACATATATATATATATATATATATATATATATATATATATATATATATATATATATATATATATATATATATATATTTTCTTGGTGCTCATGGACAGCATTTCCTCCATACTAATTCATTTCACATCTTTGTTTCTATTCAGTTTTCATACTTTTGTATATTCACTCTAAAGGAAGAGATAATTTGTTCGGGGCTTTTAAATGAAAATAAATTAGAAAAAACTTCTGTACTTTCATTTCTATTTGAGTTTTATATTTTCATAGGATCACCTTGTAAATCATTTGTATGTAAATGGTTCTGATTACATATGATAATAGATTCAAATGTATCAAGAACGGTACTAATGACATGGGAGACATGTAATTAAATATTTTAAACTATTTCCTATCATTAAGTTTTTTTCGTCCATGCAGACACGCAAGCCTACATGCAAAACCTAATAAAAAAAGAAAAAAAATAATCATTTGCATAACGACAAATATAATTCAGAGGTGGCCGATAGATTTCAAATTCTTTCATCTGTTAAATCTTCAGTATTGAAATATTTCCAATCTCTCTCTCTCTCTCTGAATCTCTTTATCTTTTTCTCACTCTCTCTCTTAACCTCTCTCTCTCTCGGTAAGTCGAAGCTCCGCGCCACTCGCTGTCTGCCTCTGTCCGTCTCTGTCTCGCTCTCACCCCAACTCCTGTCTCTCTCTCGTCTTTCCTTTTCTCTCTTTCTTTCTCTTCTTCATTATCATTTCCCTTCTTTCTCCCTTGCTTATCAACTGCTTTTTATCTCGTTTTTTTTATCTTTCCTCCGTCCTCCATTTCCTCTCTCCTTTCCCTGTCCTCTATTCTCCTTCCTCTATCTCTACTCCCTCTGAGCGATAATCGCTTTCCTCTCTCTTTCCTCCTGTTCTTTATCACTCCTCTCTCTCTCCTCCTTAAACCCTGTATTATCTTTCTGTCTATGATTCCCTTATAACCTGTCTCTCCCCTTCCTTATCATCACACACACGCCCACCCATGATAAGGCAACGATAAGCTTCCTTCGCAGAAAAGGCCGACGGCGTGTAGGAGCCCGAGAGATGGGTCCTACAGGAGTAGGGTAGATGGCGAGCCTAGGACTCAGGGCAGACAGCCAACATGCCTTGACTCCTTTGCCGAAGAGTAATGATGGAGTGCGGCTGCTCCTGGGAGGAGGTGTTGGTATAAGAAGTGCTGTAAATCATGTGTTTAACACACTGGAATATCTACTGCGCTAGTTGAAATTTTAACATCATATGCTTTATGTAGAATATAACAAGATATACATACAAAAATAGCCTACATATTTCAGTAATGTGATATAGATAAAACTGGGTTACATGACATCTCCTTATCAACTTTTTCTTCTCCTCAGAACCACTGATAAGATGTACACTGTACCCTTTGTGTTCATATGTACGTGTGTTTGCATGTATGTGCTCATAGGTGTATATGTTTATAAGCGTACGCTATTGTATATATGTGTGTGTGTGAGAGAGAGAGAGAATGTACCTGTATGCGTGTTCATATATGTGTGTTTCTCTGTTTAACTGTGTATAAATGTATGCTTGTGTTTTCGTCTGTATGTGTGAGGGTGTGCGTATATTTATGTGTGTAGGGGTTTGTGTGTCGGAGTGTATGCGTATGTAGGTGCGTGTAAGTGTATTACTAGACATAAGCTAAACGCCGGTCAGCGGCGCGGCACACACGTCCTCTCGCGACCCAACCCAAGGCGACGCCGCTTCTCTGACGCTTGTTTTCCGACGCCTCAGGTGTGGCGCATCGGCGTCAAAGATTACCACAACTGTTGTTACAATCAAGACGAACTACAAACCTGGCCAGAAAGCAGGAGGCGAATGAAAGCAACAGCAAAACTGAATCAATAAAATACGTAAATATGACTTGATGAAATGCAATAAAAAATAATTGTAATAAAATATAGGTATAAACCAAGAGACAAGAAACTAAAAAAAGTGAAAATGAAGACAGAAAATCGCCCGCCTAAAACTACGTATGTGAACAGCTATTACTGATGGAGAAATTTACCATACATACTCAGTTCGAAAGCGTTTAAAATAACAGACCTACGGCAAAAGATGATAAGAAAGAGCAGCCAACAACTTATCTTTGAAGTTACGTCACTCTAACTTCCAAGGGTCAGAGGAGAAGGAAACCCGCACGTGGCTTGGAGAGAGTAATCGAGAGAGAGAAGGGAAACGGAGAGAGTAAGAGAGTAAATAGGAATGAAAAGGAAAGAGAAAGGAATTAAGGGTAAATAAGAGGAAGAGAATGAGAGACAGAGAGAATCTGAGAGGGACTGAGTGTAATTGGGGAAGTGTGTGAGAACGAGAAGGAGAGAGAGAGAAATCGAGTAAGAAAGAGATTTATTAATTAAGGACAGAGGTTAACTGAATGAGGGAGAGTAACTGAATGATACAGAGAGTAATCAAGTAAATGAAGGGGAGAGAATGAGAAGTGAGTAATTGAGTGAATCAGCATGGGCATGACGTAGTTGCTAGCATCAGTACTACGTGTATGTCATCCTCTCCAGGGCACTCAGATCACACTCGGGTTCATGGTCTCCTCTTGGGTTGCGATCAGAATGACACCATCGGCATGCTTCACTGTGTTGACCTATGTTTTGAATGCGCCTTGTCCCTTGTGTTGACATGTATAAAGGGGCCATCAGTGGTCAGTTGGAGAGTTAACACTGGCCTGACAACACGTCTAAAAGAGAACTTCTGTTAAAAGCCTTGACTGCTCCTGCTATGCATATTAAACACATTCACATATAGGTGTGGATACGTGCCCATGTATATCGCTCGATATTTTAAGCATTATGTAATAATGACGGGTTTTAGCAAGTATTATAAATGTATTCTTTCTACGTGGTATAAGCACTAGTTTAAAATTGTAAGTGAGCAAAAATCTCATTGTGACAGCGGTCACGATTGCTATTGTACAGATGACAGGTTTGACCGCATTGCCATGAACAGTGGAGCGAGTACGTCGCGGTGCTTTCACTCGCCTAACACAAATGTCCCTTTGTTTCTTATGTGCGAATCACCGGCGATGGAAGAATAGTGATAATAGGGATAGCGAGAGGCAATGGCAGAGGGAGGAGGTTGTAGGAGGGAGAGGAAGAGCGAGTCATGGAGATAGAGAGAAAGTTGAGGGGGTGAGACCCACAGAGAGATGGAGAATGTGAGAGAGATAGAGAAGGAAGAGACAGAGAGAGAATGAGCGAGACATGGTGGGGGAGAGGGGAGAGAGGGAGATGGGATGGGGAAGCCGACCCGACTTAAACACGCTCACTGACATACATAACTTAAAATACGAATACATACATACGTATGCAAACATACCCATAAAAATAAAAATAAATTCACAATCACAATCACGGAGACAAACACGCACATAGAGACAGGCACACACGAACGTCTGTGTATTTTTTTTTTCTGAAGTGATGTGTGAATTCCGTTTCTCTGAAGTGAATTCCGTGTGTGTGAGGTGAGGTGTAAATCCTGAAACTGGAACAGAGAAAGCTAAATTAGGTGAACGCAAAAGAGAGAAAGCGAAAGAGAGAGTGGTTAAGGGGGAAGAGGGTTGAGAGACAAGTTTATGAAGAATGAGACAGAGACAGAACAAGAGAGAGAATGAGAGAAAGCGATTCAAGGTGAAGGCGATAGAGAGAGTCAGGACAAGAGAAACAGAGAAAGATAGATTGTGTGTCGCGTAAGGGAAAGATTAAAAAAAAAAAATGGAAAAGAGAGAAAATAAAAGGGAGAGTGTGAGAGAGTGAGATAGGAAGGGGCACAGAAAATGAACTTAGCTGTATATACATCTGGTCTATTAAAACATATCTCTCCGCAGTATTACACTCAACGCCCCTCCCTCTCTAAAGGCCCCGTCCTTCTATTACTTTGACCTCTACAAATCTTTTAAGCAGGATGAGAAGTTATCATAAGTATCTGTAGCGCTGCCTTATCTCGGTTGACCCAAAGGGAGGCAGTGCGGAGGGATACAACGGCAGAAGGGAGGAAGAGAGGAGGAAAGGGAAAGAGAAAATGGGGTGTAATAGCGAGAGGGACAGTGTAAAACGTAAGAGAAAGAGAGAGAGACAATATGAGGAAAGAGGAAACAGAGACCCGTCAGGCAAAACGCAAAATCAAGAGTGAGATGGGAAAGGGGAAGAGAGAAAGAGAAAAAAAAAAGGGGGAAAAGAGAGAGATGGTGGAAGAAAAAAGTGAGGGAAAGAGGTGGAGGGAGAAGAAGAAAGAGAGAGTAGATGGTCTTTATCTTTTTATCAGCTGCCGTCCCGGTTGACAACAGGTACATCACACATACACACACACGGGCATATGCATGCAGGCACACATACAGATAAAGAAACAGACAAGCACATTCAAGGACACTGAAAACGCATACAAACACAGGCATATAAGTAGGATGAGAAGACATCTCCATAGGTATCTATAGCACTGTCTCCTCTCGGCTGACGCCAAGGGAGGGCGTGCGGAGACATGCAAAGGCAGAGGGAGGGAGGGGGAGAGAGAGGAAGGGAAGGACAGCGACAGAAGGGATGAGGAAGGAGAGACTTTTGACTGACAAGTTTATTGAAACGAAAGCTTATATCATAAAGGATGAGGTAACATAAGGTTATCCTTATGTTCATATTAATATGTCCCGGTATGGGTAAGATAACAAGGAAGAATATGTAATGTATTCAAAATAGAAAAGTGCAAGCATTCAGTGTTGTATGTTTACATATTGGTATAGTAATAAAACATGAGGAATATCCTTCTTCGTCTTGATGAGTCCTTTCCTGGACTCATATGAAACACACAATATAAAATATATACATGTTATACACACTGTCTTTCCATTTGCTCTCATCCTTCCCATAAACAGTCTGTGCTCATCGCCACATGCATGTAGTGTCTGAAAGTGTCACTCACCTCAACCGCCTCGCCCTTCCTGGTCTCGTCATAGTCTAGCTGTATCCTGTTGATAGTGCTCCTTGCCTGCTTCAGAGCGTACTTACACTTGATGTCCACCTCAAATTCCCTGGTCGCCTTATTCGCAAGATAGATAGAAATCGTTAGGTAGATAGAAAGAGAGAGGCTTGATCATTATATAAGATGCCAGCCCGGGTAGAAACCAGTTTTATTTCACACATACACAGCAGCGTGCATGCACATGCACATACTCTTTCAGACACACGCATACGAATATACATCCACAAACACATTCAAAGACACAGCCAAACGCATACAAACAGGTATTTAAACACCACGCACGGAGAAAAAGAAACAGACAAAAACCCATGCACACAAACACATTCTAATACGCACATCTACAAACGTATACAAACACACTCATGTAGATACATATACTCACGCAAACACCTACACAGACACACCCAGACACAAGCACACAAATACAGGCAGGCACACATACTGACAAGCAAGCGCAAAGGCAGGTGTGAATTCTGTCTCGTGTGTCTCACAGAGGCGACGGCTTCCAGACAAATCTAACCAAAGGGAGGAAGGTCTAAGAAAACATAAAGTGTGTTTGTACGGATGCAGATGCGTATTTATAGACATTAACACAATTTTTAGATGAACGTCAGCCAGTTGCCACGGCAATAAATTCGTCTCGCGAGCTAAGTCAAGCCGTTGCCGCTTATCTGACGCTTATTTTTCGACGCCTGAGGTGTAGCGCATTGGTGTTGTTGCCGTAAACAAAGCGTCCTTTAGGCAAGAGGGGGAGAGAGAGGAAAAACTTGCGAGAAAAAAAGGAAGAAAGGGAGAGACAGTGAGCAAGAGAACTCTTAGCTCTCTCCGTACACAACACAAAACCAGGGAGCCTTTTCAACGCATGTATTTTATCTGCAGATTTGCATCGATTGATGTCAAACATCACCAACGCGTTTCCGTTCCTGGGCTTATGAATGATGCGTTCGAAGGGCGGACAACAGCACACGTAAGCGGGAGAAGACTTTTCATAAGTACTTGAAGCCTGCCTTATCTCAGCTGAACCCAAGGGAGGGGGTGCGGAGGGATGCAATGGCAGAGGGAGGGAGGATTAGAAGGATTAGAGGGAAAGCGAAAGAGAGAAAGAGAGGAGGAGGGGGGGGGGGGCGAAAGAGAAGACGGAGGAAGTGGAAATAGTTAGAAAGACGGGGTGGGGGGGGGGGGGCAGGAAGGAATGAAAGAGAGATGAAAGGAGGATAGAAAGTGAGAGTGGCAGAGGGCGAGGAGAGAGATAAGAGATTTTATTTTCTTATCAGCTGCCGCCCCGAGTAGACAATAGTACACCCTGCACCAGTGATTTCTTTGCACCTTTGAGGACCCCCCTTTAATATTTTTCTTACTGAAAGGGACCCCTGTTTTTAGTATATATGAATCATTTTTAACGAAAAGTGTGCAAAGAAGATGAGAGAACGGCTGGGCCGGGGCTGGTGACGCGCACGCTCCTCGACCGGGGCTGCGTGTCCTCCTCCCTAAGCCCTGTGTCGCCTACTCTCGGAGTACGAATGAAACCGTTTCCTGCCCCGGCAATAACACTTGTTATTTTTTCAATTCTATACATAGGATTACTTTTTTTTCTTTTTTTCCCCTATAGCATCATCTAGTCCAGGAAAACTACATCATCTGTGGACACACACATACATGTGTATGCACACTTATACGTACACGCACTCATATACATACATGCATGCATACACATACACGCTCATATACATGTATGGGCACACATGCACGCACTCACGTACACGCACACGCACATACAAGCACACTCACACATACGTGTACATGAACACATACTCGTACATAGAAATGTACTCACACATATCCGTACACAAGCATAGACACAAGCACACAATAAATACATGTACCCATAACACACATACACTCACTCATGCACATATAATGTCCACACATACGTACTCTTCCGCACACAACACTTACACATACTCATAACACATATACACATGCATGCACATGAATTCCTGGTCATGGTTCGAAGACATAAACCTTGAAGTAGGGAAGTAGGAAAGAGTGAGCCAGAGAACTGGAAGAATTCAAGAGCTTTGCATATTTATACTGAGGGGATTGTGCAAGTGCAAAAAGCCAGTCGCCCGAAAGGAGTCGAATTTGTTCATATTCTATGACATCTTGATAAGTGTTTGGTTTCTTCCTTTTTATTGATCATCCCAATCGTTAGATTCTTTTCTCGGCCGATTGCCTTGACCTAAATCGGACCACAAGTGAAGGGAAAGGTTGAGTTCAGGAGACACGTGGAACGTGGTGGAGGGGCCTGTAGAGTTTGAGGGGCTTAATGCTACTAGAGGCTGGCGTCCACAACTGAGCTTACCGCGACCAATGTACTAGAGTTGCAAAGGGTTGACACAGTGTCAGTGGCACCTGGCCACGAGCTTGGCCCCGGGAAAGGCCCCGTAAAGCAGCGCGCTTGCAGCTCCTGGCAGGTTCCGAGGCAGCCTTGCTCTCTGCCCAGACGAACTAAAAGCCTGGCCACTAAGCAGGAGGCGAATGAAAGCGAAAGCAACGCTGAATCAAGAGGAAATAGAATGAACAGTTTTAGAAAGATAAAAATAAATGAAAAGATAAAAATAAATAAATAGACTAAAAAGGGTGACAAAGAAGCTGAAGCTACGTCTGTGGACAGCTACTTATGGGTGGAAAAGCTTGCAATATATACGGTAGTTCGGGAAGCGATTACAGAACAGATGATAAGAAAAAGCAGTCAGTTGCTTATCTTTGAAGTTACGTCATATTAAGTTCCCAGGGTCAGAGGTGGAGGCGTGTTTCGGAAAGATTAAAAGGGAGAGAGAAAGAAAAAGAGAGATGGAAAGAGAAAGGAAGAGAGTAACTAGGAGAGTCAGAGAAAGTAATTGGGAAATTGAAAGTATAATTGAGGGTGAAGAGAGAAAGTAATTGTTAGAGTGAGAAGTAATTTCGAATGAAAGAGAGGGAAAAGCAATTTACAGAGAGAGAGAGAGTAAATAAGTAAGAGACAGAGGAAGAGAGGAGGTGAGGCAGGAAGGGAGAGAGATAACGAGAGTTAGAATGGGAGAGAAAGAGATTGAGTGAGTCAGGAGGAAGGAAGATAGAGAGAATGAGAGAGGGAAATTCAAGAAGAGAAAAAAACATAAAGAAACACAACAGCACGCGTAAGGAGGATGAAAAGACTTCTCCATAAATATCTGTAGCGCTGCCTCAAGGCTGACGACAAGGAGAGCATGTGGAGGGATGGAAAAGCAGGCAGAGGTAGGGAGGGAGGGAAGGAGAGAGACAGAAAGAGAGATGTGGAGGAGGAGGGGAGAGATGCGGCCTAAGAAGGGAGAGAGGGAGAGGGATGGATAAGGCGAGAGAGAGGAGTTGAGAGAAAAAGAGACGGAGAGACACACGGAAATGGTTGTAGAGAGAGAGATAGAGAGTGAAAGAAAACTGGGGAGGGGGAAATTGAGAGATATAGGGGTTAGGAAAGAGGAGATAACGAGAGACAGAAAGAGAGGGGAGGTAAGGGAGAAAAGTGAGAGAAAGAGGGAAAGAGAGAGGGAGAGAATTAGGGAGAGAAAGTCAGGGGTTGAAGGGAAGCGAGAAGAGAGTGAGAGAGATAGTTAAACAAGAAAAAAAGTAAAAGTGAAAGAGATAGAAAAAGAAAGAGGGGCAGTGGGAAAGAGAGATAGAGAGAAATGGTAGGGGGAATGGGAGAAAAGAAATCTGGTAAAGATCAAAAAAAGATCTTAGAGAGGCGAGGGGGGGAGGAGAAATGGATATATAAGGAGAAAGAGAGAGAGAACGAGATAGGTAAATAGAGAGAAAGAAAAAAATATATGAACATATGAACACACGCGCAAAGAGACAAAGAAAGAGACAAGCACATTGAAACAAGCACTCATACTAATATTTGCAAACAGATACAAACACACAGATACAAACACAACCACACATAGCAAACTCGCACACACAAACGTAGAGGTGAATTCTGTCAAAAGAGAGGTGTGATTTTTATCTTTGTGAAGTGAAAGGAAAATTTCCCCTAAATGGAATGAGGTATGAAATAAGTGTGAGGTTTGCATTCTCATAATTAGGCCTGAGAAATAGATAAATTGAATGACCGAGAGATAGGGAGAGGGAGTAAGTCAGAGAAAGTGCGACTAAGTCCGTGAGGCAGAACGAATATAAATGAGATAAAGAGAGAGTAAGGAAGTGAGAAAGAGAAAAAAAAAAGAATTTGAGTGAATGAGAAAAAAAAAGCTGAATGAATGAGTCACTGCTTTTTCTGCAGTGTAAGAGGGCGCAGTACGAAATCAGTGCGACTCCTTGCTTAAGGGTCCACTCAGGTGCTCTGCCTGTCTCCTGTATCATATAGGAAGTTAGTGGCTCGCTTACGATAACAAGAAAGAAAACACTTGAAGAATAACTATCCAAAACTGAAAAGAATAAAACTAATAAATAAATAAATCCAGAGACCTTCATGTTTCGTTAAAGATGTCGGGCAAAACAGGCCAGGCTAGGTAAAAAGAGGGAATTGCTCATTACGGGTGCGGGCTCATGCGTGCATATCGTTTCATGGTTGGACGCTGCAATGTTGCATGAAGGAGGGTTCCTCAGCCGACACACACACCAATATCTTTGTTTTGGGTTTGTGTATCGTAAGGACGTAAGCGCGCGAGCGGGCGGGCCTGAGCGAGGCTGACAGTCCCGTTTCAGTTATCATTGGAGCGAAGGTCGCCGATCAGAGGAGGCAGCGTTCGCCACGGCCACAGCGAGCAGCGCCAACTGCTGCAAGGACACCGCCAACGCTCCAACAACAACCGTAACCTACGCCCCAACCGCTACGATGGCTGCCTCGGACCGCAACGCCCGCCTCGTAAGTAGCCCTTGGCGTAGCTTCGGGGAGCGCCGGCAACTCTGCGTATTCTGAGGGAGGAGGGGGGAGGGGGAGGAAGGAGAGTGTAGCAAAAGCTAAATACAATTATTTCTCGCAAGATATGTAAAGAGGAGTCACGGCCACCACCCATTTAATTATCGTATGGGAACGTAGCGTGTATGGGAGAAGGATGGTAGTGTAGAAGACAAGTTGTTAGGGAAGGAGCGAAAAAGTGTAGGTGTAGTATGTGTGTATAGTGTATATGTTCGGTGCGAGAATATAAAGGTTGGTAAGCGTGATGTAAGCCGAGGAGAGGCGTGTGCGTAGACGCAATTAAGCAAATAGCCACCTTGATTAAAATAAAGAAAACTCACCATTCACTGTAGGTAGCTGTAGGTAGCAATCGTACCATTATCTTTTCTTAATTTCGAGCGTTTATAAAACTATGCCTCGTAAAACAGGCTTATTACAGATAAAAGTTGAAAAACAAACAGTAAAACACATGAAACGATAAAACACAAACACGAATAAAACAAACAATACAATGAAAATAAAACGAATGATAAATGTAAAATAGAAAGCTAGATAAAACGAACATAAAATGAAACCATACAAGCAAGATAAACGAACGATACAACAGTAAAAATGGAACTTGGGTAAAACAAATAAAATTATACCCAAAGAAAAGAAAGCACCGATAACTAAGTCACTTTAGGCCGAATAAATATCCCACAAATTGTGTCTTACCTCTTATATTAAGAAAATACCCCCACGACCGCTTAACTGGACAGGGGAAGCCCGTTCCGGGGTTCCTCAGACTGTCGGCTTAGCAGGCCAGTGTAAAATCCCCCCCTTTGTTGTTCCTTGCTCCCCGCGTCACCTTGTGGGCGGGAAAAGGAGCTAATTATGAGTTTAAAATCAATAATGAAAATCTTAATACTGAACATGGTCAAAATCCGGGTTTATGCAATAAAATCATTAATAAAAGGACATAGGATTAAGATAACTATTTTAACATATTATTTTACTTGGTAACGAACCATAAAATACTTAAAATATAGAGAACATTAAAAGTTTGATATGGAATTTAAAATATATAAATAAATAAATAGATAAAACTTAAAATTAATACTACCGAGTTTTGTAAGTATTTAAAATGGACCACCGTGATCTTTATGAATATATATATATATATATATATATATATATATATATATATATATATATATATATATAAACATATATATATATATATATATATATATATATATATATATATTTATATATATATATATATATATATATATATATATATATATATATATATATATATATATATGTATATATATAAATCTTAAAATGTAAAATAAATGCGTACATACGTATACAAACCTACCCATAAAAATAAAGACAAACACAGTCAGATAAACACTTTCATATAGTGACAGGCAGACACAAACGTATGTGTGATTTCTTTCTGAATGAGGTGTGAATTCCGTCTCTCTGAAGTGAATTCCCTATATGTGAAGTGAGGTGTGTATTCTGTCTAAACGAAGTGCATTCCGTCTCTGTGAAGTGAAATGTAAATTCCGTCTCTCTGAAGTGAATTCCGTCTCTTTGAAGTGAATTCCGTCTATGTGAAGTGAAGTGTGAATTCCGTCTCTCTGAACGGAATTCTATCAGTGTGAAATGAGGCGTGAATTCCGTCTCTCTGAAGTGAATTCCGTCTGTGTGAAGTGGGGTGTGAATTCCGTCTAAACGAAGTGAATTCCATCTCTCTGAAGTGAATTTCGTCTATGTGAAGTGAATTCCGTCTGTGTGAAGTGAGGTGTGAATTCCGTTTAAACGAAGTAAATTCCGTCTCTCTGAAGTGAATTCCGTCTGTGTAGTTGAAGTGTGAATTCCGTCTAAACGAAGTGAATTCCGTCTCTCTGAAGTGAATTTCGTCTATGTGAAGTGAATTCCGTCTGTCTGAAGTGAAGTGTGAATTCCGTCTTTCTGAGGAGAATTCCGTCTGTGCGAAGTGAGGTGTAAATTCCGTCTCTCTGAAGTGAATTCCTTCTGAAGTGAGGTGTGAATTCCATCTCTATGAAGTAAATTCCGTCTGTGAGAAGCAAGGTGTGAAATCCGATTTGTGTCAAACTTCCTCTCCTGGGCTTCTGAATGATGCGTTCGAAGGGCGAACACAACAGCACACGTAAGCAGGATGAGAAGGGGTAATAAGGGGTAATAGAGACTGAAGAACAAAAGAGAAAGAGAGAACGAGAGAGAGAGGGGAAGAGAGTTAATGAAAGAGGGGGGAAGAGAGAGAGAGAGACAGATAGATAATGTTGGACAAGAGGTAGAAGAAGAGAGAAAGAAATAGGCTTTATCTTTTTATCAGCTGCCGCCCTGCTAAACAACAGGTACATCTTAATCACACTCACACATATATACCCATGGAAACAGACACTCATGGAAACGTATACATACATAGACAAGTACATTCAAACACACACAGACAAACGCAAACAGTCAGGCATATAAGCAGGATGAGACTTCTCCATAAGTATCTATAGAACTGTCTAATCTCGGCTGACCACAAGGGAGGGCGTTCGGAGGGATCCAAGACCGAGGGAGGGAGGGAGGGAGGGAGGGAGGAAGGGAAGTTTATTAAAACAAAAGTTTACATTATAAAGGCTCATCTTAATATGTCTAATAATAATATGTCTAATAATAATATGTCTAATAATAATAATATGTCTAATTAATATCTCATCTTAATATGGCTCACATTTCACACTCAAACCTTAGGTATGTTAAAAGATAAGAATATGTATGGTACTTCAGATGCATAGAGTGGAATGCTTGGTCTCAGAAGAATGTTTAAAATATCAACTTCGAGGAAAACTGCACAAGCAATTATAGTGTCAGCAGGAGTAACAGCCTAGTACCTGTGTATATTCATCAGGTACAATTAAACTAATGGTACCAACCCAAGATATCACCGCTTATCTTCCGCATTGGTGTTGCCTTAAATAGTAGCGTTCTTTAGGCGGTCCTTCCCTCCGTTTGTTGTCTGTGCGTGAGCGTTGTCCTGAACAACTCGACCGCACGTCCGAAACGCACGCCACAGCTCCCCACACTGGCACGACTCCGTGTGCTAATGTAAACAAAGCCGCCACGTGGCTGCTGAAGGAGAGCCAGGCCAGTGGCTGTCGGCGCTTGAGGCGAGACGCGCTCGGGGGGTCGGGGGGTCGGGGGGAGGAGTGTGTTGGATGGTAGATCAAGGGAGGGAGAGAGAGGAGAGAATGACAGAGTAAGAGAGAACCAGGGGAATGGATACATTTTCGGCGAATAGGAAAAGAAGTATTTAACGAGAGAGAGTCCGTGCAAGGGATAAAGATTAAGAGGAGGTTAGAGAGATGTGTCTTGAGAGAGAAAAAAGAGAAAGCAAGACAGGGAGGGAAATTGAGCGAGAGAAATAGAGAAAAATCTTAGCTCTGTCTGTACACTTAACACAAAACCAGGGAGCCTTTTCATCGTAAACATTTATTCTGTAGATGTACATCGATTGATGTCAAACATCAGCAAAGCGTTTCCGTTCCTGGGCTTGTGAATGATGCGTTCGAAGGGCGAACAGCAGCACGCGTAAGCAGGATGAGAAGACTTTTCAGAAGTATTTATAGCGCTGCCTTATCTAGGCTGACCCCAAAGGAGGGGGTGCAGAGGGGTGCAAAGGCAGAGGGAGAGAGGGAGTGAAGGAGAGAGAGAAAAAAACAAAAAGAAGATTAGCGGGAAAACCTCAGACAGAAAGAGAGAGGGAGAGAAAAAGTGAGAGAAGGGCACGGGAGGGGCGAGAGAAAAAAAAGAGGAAGGGGAAATATGGATAGAGAGATGAGGGAGGGAGGAGAGAGATAAAAGACTTTATCTTCTTATCAGCCGCCGCTCCGACTTGACAATAGTACACCTTGCACCAGTGATTCCTTTGCACAATGGAGGACCCCCTTTAATATGTTTATCTATTCCAAGTAACCCTTGTTTTTAATATATACGTATCCCTTTTAAATAAAAGTGTGCAAAGGAGATGAGAGAACGGCTGGGCCGGGGCTCGTGACACGCATGCTCCTCGCACGGGGCTGCGTCCCCTCCTCCCCAACCCCTGTGTCGCCGACTCGCGGAGTACGAATGAAAGCGTTTCCTGCCCCGGCAATAACTAGTTATTTCTTATTTGTATGCATATTATCACAGTTTTTTTATTTCTTAATTCTGTCCACATTATCATCTAGTCCAGCAAAGCTACAGCATCTATGGACACACACATACATGTATATGCACACATATGCGGACACGCACTCATATACATGCACGCATACACATACGCGCTCATATACACGTGCAGGCACACATACATGCACACACGTACAAGTACACGCACATACAAGTACAATCACACATACATGTACACACACATACCCGCACATAAGCACCCATACCCGCACAAGCATACAAGCACACACACACGTACACGCACATATACATGCACACACACTCATGTGTGTATATATATTATAAATATACACTTGCATACAATAATCACATGTACTCATTACACGCATACACACACATGTGTACATAAATGCATCACACACATCTACGTGTAGACAGATACACCTATACATGTATGCAAATGATTTCATGTGTACACGGACGCATACCAGCAAACACACTTGCACTCACAAGTACACACATAAAAGCACATGCACATATACACTTACATATAAACGCACACTCATTCATAGAAATAATGTACACGAATACATACTCTTGTGTACACAACAGTTAAACATACTCATAACACATACACACACATCTATGTGTATACAGTATATACACTTTGTTTGTCACATGCTGACTTTGCTAGGCGATCAGCATGATCATGCCTAGGGATTCCAACATGCGATGGAATCCACACAAAACGTCTATTATGGCCTCGTTCTTTTGCACGATACACGTTTATCCTGATGTCATTTGCAATATTTCCCGCACCTTTGTCTAGAGTGTTCAGAGCCTGGAGAGCACTCTGTGAATCGCAGAAAATGATCCCTGAGCCTTGATTCAATAGAAATTCGGTGGCCATGAGTATTCCTGCCAACTCGGTTTGCATAGTGCTAGCCCAGTCATGAACCCTCCTACAATCCTGGTGCTGCAAAATATTCTTTTTATACACAACAAAAGCGCATCCTGCTCTGCACCCAGACTGCAAGGATCCGTCAGTGTAGCATTCATATACATTTGAAAGAGTGTCTAGATGCTCATTTATACTTGCAAGTGCATACTGTTTAAGTATAGCAGGGGGGGCACTGTCTTTTTTGGGGGCAGTCGTATAATATACACTTAGGTCCGACATTTTCCACGGTGGTACAGAACGTCCATGTAGGGTCTTAGTTATGGGAATGTTCAGCTGAGCTTAGTGTTTACACGTCACTTGTAACCATGGATTCGAGTATGAATCGGTGTTGTTATTCAAAGTTAGCTCTTCTATTCTGTGTTTTAGTTGTCTTTGGAACTAATTGATTTGACACTAAATGTGGTATTTATGTATAATATTCTTTCATAAACAGAAGGCAAATTAAGTTCTGTTCTCATATTCACAATCCTTGTTGTTCTAGGGGCACCAAGAATGATCCTCATGGCTTCATTTTGGACACTTTCTAGACTAGTCAACTCTGATTCCTTGAACAATACGAGTGGAACGTGGCAGAGGGGACCGTAGAGTTCGATTGACTTAATGCTACTAGAGGCTGACATCCACAACTGATCTCAATCAAAAAAATAGTTAATAAGACGAGAGGAAATAGAATGACCAGTTTTGTTTTAAAAAACAAAAACAAAAACAAAATAAACGAGGAGGCAAGAAACTTCAATGAAGACACTGAAGTGGCCGGCTGAAGCTACGTGTGTGGACAGCTACTTATGGGCGGAGGAACTTGCAATATATACGGTAGTTCGGGAAGCGATTTAAGAACAGATGCTATGAAAGAACAGTCAGCTGCTTATCTTTGAAGTTACGTCACACTAAGTTCCAAGGGTCAGAGGTGGAGGAAACACGCAGGTGACTCGCAAAGAGTAATAGAGGGAGAAGAGAAAGAAAGTAATAGGGAAAGTGATATAAAGTAATTTGTACTGAGAGAATAATTGAGAGTGAATTGAGAGTGGTTGTCATATTGCCATATTGTCGTATCTTTCCCGTTGAATCTCCTATGAAATCCATCTTGTATTAGAGGCAGTGACGTTTTTCTTCTTGTTTTGTCTGTATATTGTGATCTTTGGTTTTATTATTTTACAACCCTTGAAATTCCCTAACTGGTTGATTGATTGTTCTCAGGTGAAATTGCATGACTACTTCCACTAATAATGAATTTCCTAGTCAATGTATCACAACCGTTACATGTCTAATTAATCCTCCATTCAGCAGATGATTATGATCCCCCTGGGGCACTAATTACCCCATGAATCCCTACTGCAGAGGCTAATTACCCTCATTAATCCTTTCTACAGGGGCTAATGACCCTAATCCATCTCTCCTGCAGATGACTACGTGCTGCCTGTGGAGGGACCGCTGGGCTCGGCGAGGACCTCCTTGGGCACCCTCCCCCCTCCCCCTCCCGGCGGAGCGTCCTGTGGGCACCGCCAGCGGAGGGAACGCTCGGCAGACCTCTGGTCGAAGAGGAACTTTGGGGGTCGGAGGAAGCCTTCCGTGGGGGGGGGGGGGCTGCTTCCTCTCCCCCCACCTCTCTCTCGTCCGATTCTCCGGTTCTCCCTCTCTCTCGCTCCCTCTCTATCGCCCCCTCTCTCTCGACTCTTCTGACATCTCCCCCCCCCCCCCCCCTTCCCGCATCCGTCCCTTGTCTATCGGCCGCTGCCCCCCCCCCCCCCTCGTCTCACGATAAGAAGAATAAGAAGTGCTCAACCTGTGGCCAGGTGATGATAATAGTAATAGAAAATACAATATTGATAAAGATAATAAGTATAAGAATAAGAACATAATGTGCCGAGCCCACAGGAAGGGAAAGGTAATGATGATAATGATATAAAAAACAAAATGATGATGATATAATATAATAATAAGAGAATGAGAGAAATAAAAAAAAGAGAACGAGAGAGGAGGAGATTTTAGTTGTAATAGGAAGAAGTAATTATCGCAATATGAATAGTAATATCAATGATAACAGTAGTGATAATATGATAAGAGAAAGAGAAAAAAAAGAGAGAGAGAAGGAGAGTGACAATAAGAGGGAGATACAATAATAAGAATGAGAATAGCAATACAATAATAACAAAGTAATGATAATAATGACAACAACACAAAATTAATATATATTAATGAAGAGAATGAGAGAGAGAGAATGAAAACGGGTAGAGATGATAATGAGAGTGAAAACGTAAAAGATATATGTAATAATAATTATATCATTCTAATAACATGACAATGGCAATGATTTTTATAGACTTCCAATTATCATTTAATAATCATCATTTGTTTTGTTTGTTAATCATTCACAATTTAAATATTTTACCATTGTTGTTTCTATTATTTATTTGTTTACTGTTTTCATTATTTTGATTCGTTATTTTTTATTATCTTAGTATTCTATTTATTTTTATTATTTATGTTGTTTATGTTTATTCAGTATCTTTTATTATTGGAATTTTCCTTCACTTTCTTTTATTATTGTTGTTATTATTTTTTTCTTATTATCCGTCGTGTTTCTACTTAATCGCAAATAATTCTCTAATTGGTCACTTCCGCTCCTCTTTTCATCGAATTTTTATGCTTCTCACTTTTCTTTTTCTTTTCTTATATGTTTATGCTTCTCACATACACATACACACATACACATCCTCACGCAGATAAACATACACATACATAAATGTACACATATGCATACTCACATGGACATTCATACATGCAGAGACACACATGCATGCAACCACAAGTTGAAACGCACATGCATAAATAGATGCACACACACACGCACACATATAAATGCATACACATACACACGCATACATAAAACACACATATATATCATGAGTAATGATATATATATATATATATATATATATATATATATATATATATATATATATATATATATATATATATATATATAGCTTTCACTCGCCTGACACAAATGTCCCTTTGTTTCTTATGTGCGAATCACCGGCGATGGAGGAATAGTGATAATAGGGATAGCGAGAGGCAATGGCAGAGGGAGGAGGTTGTAGGAGGGAGAGGAAGAGCGAATCATGGAGATAGAGAGAAAGATGAGGGGGTGAGACACAGAGAGAGAGATGGAGAATTTGAGAGAGATAGAGAAGGAAGAGACAGAGAGAGAATGAGCGAGACATGGTGGGGGAGAGAGGGAGATGGGATGGGGAAGCCGACCCGAGTTAAACACGCTCACTGACATACATAACTTAAAATACGAATACATATATACGTATGCAAACATACCCATAGAAATAAAAATAAATTCACAATCACAATCACGGAGACAAACACACACATAGAGACAGGCACACACGAACGTCTGTGTGATTTTTTTTTTTTCTGAAGTGATGTGCGAATTCCGTTTCTCTGAAGTGAATTCCGTGTGTGTGAGGTGAGGTGTAAATCCTGAAACTGGAACAGAGAAAGCTATATTAGGTGAACGCAAAAGAGAGACAGCGAAAGAGAGAGTTGTTAAGGGAGAAGAGGGTTGAGAGACGAGATTATGAGGAAGGAGACAGAGACAGAACGAGAGAGAGAATGGGAGGGAGCGATTCAAGGTGAAGGAGATAGAGAGAGTCAGGACAAGAGAAACAGAGAAGGATAGATTGTGTGTCGCGTAAGGGAAAGATTTAAAAAAAAAAAAGTGAAAAGAGAGAAAATAAAAGGGAGAATGTGAGAGAGTGAGATAGGAAGTGGCACAGAAAGTGAACTTAGCTTTATATACATCTGGTCTATTAAAACACAAAGTCATAAGTATCTTATCTCCTTATCTCGGCTGACCCGTGCGGAGGGATACAACGGCAGAGGGAGGGAGGAAGGGAGGAGGAAAGGGACAGAGAAAATGGGGTGTAAAAGAGAGAGGGTCAGTGAAAAACGAAAGAGAAAGAGAGAAAAAGAGAGAGAGAGAGAGACAAAATGAGGAAAGGGAGGGAGACAAATTAAGGGAAAGAGGAGAAACATAGAAAAAGAAAGAGAGATGGGAAGGGGAAGAAGAGAGAGCTTAAGAAAGGGAGGGTGGTGGTGGGGGGGATCCGTCAGGCTAAACGCAAAATCAAAGAGTGAGAAGGGAAGGGGGAAGTGTGAATGAGAGAGAGAAAAAAAAAGTGGGAAAAGAGAGAGATGGCGGAAGAAAAAAGTGAGGGAAAGAGGTAGAGGGAGAAGAAGAAAGAGAGAGTAGATGGTCTTTATCTTTTTATCTGCTGCCGCCCCGGTAGACAACAGGTATTCTCACACACATGCACATACGGGCATATCCATGCAGGCACACATACAGATAAAGAAACAGACAAGAACATTCAAACACACTGACAAACAAACACAGGCATATAAGTAGGATGAGAAGACATCTCCATAGGTATCTATAGCACTGTCTTATCTCGGCTGACCCCAAGGGAGGGCGTGCGGAGAGATGCAAAGGCAGAGTGAGGGCGGGGGAGAGGGGGGAAGGGAAGGAGAGAGCGAGAGGAGGGATGGGAAAGGAGAGAATTTTGACTGACAAGTTTATTGAAACGAAAGCTTACATCATAACGGATGAGGTAACATAAGGTTATCCTTATACTCATATTAATATGTCCCGGTATGGGTAAGTTAACAACGAAGAAAAATCTAAGCATTCAGTGTCAATTGTTTACCTGGATTCATATGATTATATACAACACACAATATAAAATATATACATGCTATAAAATTATGATCCCAGAGAAAAAAATGCAATAGATTGTTGAGGGAAGTGTTTCTGCCTCAGAAGATTGGTGCCTAACATATGATGGTCATCCTCAAATTAGAGGAAATCTGCGCACGCCATTATGGTGAAAACAGGGATAACAGTCTACTTACCTGGGCACAGTCGCCAGGTACAATTAAACTATTGATTCAAAATGTCTGTACCTCTTCAAAATCTCAAATAGCTGGTCATTACTGATCACCCTCACGCCCTGATCAGGTAAACCGTTTATCTCTGCATTTCTATGTCTAAAGCATAGGACACTATATATAGTGTATCAGAATATGTAATTTTGGTAATCTACACACCCTGCATTTTTGTTTGAAGGCCTAACCCCAGTAACATTTATATCCAAGCCTGTACACACTGTCTTTCCATTTGTTCCTATGTTTCCCATAAACAGTCTGTGTTCTTCGCCACATGCATTTAGTGTCTGAAAGTGTCGCGCAGCTCAACCGCCTCGCCATTCCTGGCCTCGTCATAGTCTAGCTGTATAGTGATAGTTCTCCTTGCCTGTTTCAGAGTGTGCTTACACTTGATGTCCACCTCAAATTTCCTGGTCGCCTTCTTCGCAAGATAGATAGAAATCGTTAGGTAGAGAGAGAGAGAGGCTTGATCCTTTTATCAGCTGCCAGCCCGAGTAGGTTTATTTCACACACACACGGCAGCGCGCATACACATGCACATACTCATTCTGACACATGCATACAAATATACATCCATGAACACAATCAAAGACACAGCCAAACGCATACAAACAGGTATTTAAACATCACGCACGGAGAAAAAGAAACAGGCAAAAACCCATGCACACAAACACATTCCAATACGCACATCTACGAACGTATACAGACACACTCATGTAGATACATATACTCACGCAAACACCTGCAAAGACACCCAGACACAAGCACACAAATACAGGCACGCACACATACTGACAAGCACGCGCAAAGGCAGGTGTGAATTCTGTCTCATGTGTCTTACAGAGGCGACGGCTTCCAGACAAATCTAACCAAAGGGAGGAAGGTCTAAGAAAACAAATTGGGTTTGTGCGTATGCAGATGCGTATTTATGGACATTAACACATTTTTTAGATGAAGGTCAGCCAGTTGCCACAGCAATAAATTCGTCTCGCGAGCTAAGTCAAGCCATTGCCGCTTATCTGACGCTTATTTTTCGACGCCTGAGGTATAGAGCATTGGTGTTGTTGCCGTAAACAAAGCGTCCTTTAGGCAAGAGGGGGAGAGAGAGGAAAGCCTTGTGAGAAAAAAAAAGTATGACAGGGAGAGAAAGTTAGCAAGAGAAATCTTAGCTCTCTCAGTACACAACACAAAACTAGGGAGCCTTTTCATCGCATGCATTTTATCTGCAGATTTGCATCGATTGATGTCAAACATCACCGACGCGTTTCCGTTCCTGGGCTTATGAATGATGCGTTCGAAGGGCCGACAACAGCACACGTAAGCGGGAGAAGACTTTTCATAAGTATTTGAAGCGCTGCCGTATCTCAGCTGAACCCAAGGGAGGGGGTGCGGAGGGATGCAATGGCAGAGGGAGGGAGGATTAGAAGGATTAGAGGGAAAGCGAAAGAGAGAAAGAGAGAAGGGGGGGGGGGGCGAAAGAGGAGACAGATGAAGGAGAAATAGGGAGAGAGACGTTGGGGGGGGGGGGGGGTGCAGAAAGGAATGAAAGAGAGATGAAAGTAGGATAGAAAGTGAGAGTGGCAGAGGGAGGGAGGGTTAGAAGGATTAGAGGGAAAGCGAAAGAGAGAAAGAGAGAAGATAGAGAAGACAGATGAAGGGGAAATGGGGAGAGAAACGGGGGGGGGGGGGGGCAGAAAGGAACTAGAGGTGAAAGGAGGATAGCAAGTGAGAGTGGCAGAGGGAGAGGAGAGAGATAAGATATTTTATTTTCTTATCAGCTGTCGCCCCGACTAGACAAAGGAATGCACCAGGGATTCCTTTGCACCTTTGAGGACACCACCCCCTTTATTTATTTATTTTTTTCTCAAAGGAACCCATATTTTTAGTATATATGAATAGTTTTTAACGAAAAGTGTGCAGAGAAAATGAGAGAATGGCTGGGTCGGGGCTCGTGACATGCATGCTCCTCGCACGGGGCTGCGTCCCCTCCTCCCCAAACCCAGTGTCGCCGACTCGCGGAGTATGAATGAAAGCGTATCTTGCCCCGGCAATGACACTAGTTATTATTATTTTTTTAATTCTATGCATAGTATTATTTTTTCATATTTTTATCAATATTATCATCTAGTCCAGGAAAGCTACATCATCAGTGGACACACACATACATGTGCATGCACACATATACGTACACGCACACATATACATACATGCATACTTACACATACGCGCTCATATACACGTACAGGCACACATGCACGCACACACATACACGGACACGCACATACAAGCACACTCACACATACATATACATGTACATATACTCGTACATAAAATATGTAATCACACATATCCGTACAAAAGCATAAACAGAAGCACACACAAACAAGCACACAATAAATACATATACTCATAACACACATACACACACTCATGTATACATACATGCATCATATACATACACGCACATCTACGTGCATACACATACACGTATACATGAACGCACATGATTTCATGTGTACACAGACATATACCAGCATACACACATGCACTCACATGTGTACACATAAAAGCACACGCACATGTACACGTACAAATACACTCACTTATGCACATATATTGTATACACATACGTACTCTTCCGCACACAACACTTACACATACTCATAACACATATACACGCATGCACGCACATACACGAATCACACACACACACATATATCTACTTGTATGCAGTGTATACACATACACATACACGAGCACGCACATGAATTCCTGGTCATGGTTCGAAGACATAAACAGTTCCTTGAAGTAGGAAAGAGTGAGCCAGGGAACTGGAAGAGTTCAAGAGCTTTGCATATTTATACTGAGGGGATTGTGCAAGTGCAAAGAGCCAGTCGCCCGAAAGGAATCGAATTTGTTCGTATTCTATGGCATCTTGATAAGTGCTTGGTTTCTTCCTTTTTATTGATCATCCCATTTGTTAGATTCTTTTCTCAGCCGATAGCCTTGACCTAAATCGGACCACAAGTGAAGGAAAAGGTTGAGTTCAGGAGACACGTGGAACGTGGTGGAGGGGCCTGTAGAGTTCGAGTGGCTTAATGCTACTAGAGGCTGGCATTCACAACTGAGCTTACCGCGACCAATGTACTAGAGTTGCGAAAGGTTGGCACAGTGTCAGTGGCACCTGCCTACGAGCTTGGCCCCGGGAAAGGCCCCGTAAAGCAGCGCGCTTTCAGCTCCTGGTGGCAGCGCTGGCAGGTTGCGAGACAGCCTTGCGCTCTGCCCAGACGAACTAAAAGCCAGGCCACTAAGCAGGAGGCATATGAAAGCGAAAGCAACAATGCATCAAGAGGAAAAAGAATTAACAGTTTTAGAAAGAAAGAGAAAGAAAGAAAGAAAAGATAAAACGAAAAATAAATAAATAAATGAAATAAAAGGGTGACAAAGAAGCTGAAGCTACGTCTGTGGACAGCTACTCATGGGCAGAGAATCTTGCAATATATACGTAGTTCAGTAAACGTTTAAAGAACAGGCGATAAGAAATAGCAGTCAGACGCTTATCTTTGAAGTTGCGTCACACTAAGTTCCCAGGGTCAGAGGTGGAGGCGTGTTTCGGAAAGATTAAAAGGGAGAGAGAAAGAAAAAGAGAGATGGAAAGAGAAAGGAAGAGAGTAACTAGGAAAGTGAGAGAAAGTAATTGGGAGATTGAAAGAATAATTGAGGGTGAAGAGAGAACGTAATTAGTAGAGTGAGAAGTAATTTTGAGTGAAAGAGAGGGAAAAAGCAATTGAGAGAGAGAGAGAGTCAATAAGTGAGAGACAGAGTGTGTGAGGAAGAGAGGTGAGGCGGGAAGAGAGAGAGATAGCGAGAGTTAGAATGGGAGAGAAAGAGAGAGATTGAGTCAGAAGGAAGGAAGATAACGAGAATGAGAGGGAGAAATTCAAGGAAAGAACAACATAAAGAAACACAACAGCACGCGTAAGGAGGATGAAAAGACTTCTCCATAAATATCTGTAGCGCTGCCTCAAGGCTGACGACAAGGAGAGCGTGTGGAGGGATGGAAAAGCAGGCAGAGGTAGGGAGGGAGGGAAGGAGAGAGACAGAGTGAGAGATAGGGAGGAGGAGGGGAGAGATGCAGGCCTAAGAAGGGAGAGAGGGAGAGGGATGGATAAGGCGAGAGAGAGGAGTTGAGAGAAAAAGAGACGGAAAGACACACAGAAATGGTTGTAGAAAGAGAGATAGAGTGTGAAAGAGAGCTGGAGAGAGAGATCGGGGTTAGGAAAGAGGAGATAACGAGAGACAGAAAGAGAGGGGAGGTAAGGGAGAAAAGTGAGAGAAAGGGGGAAAGAGAGAGGGAGAGAATCAGAGAGTAAAACAGTAAAACACATGAAACGATAAAACACAAACACGAATAAAACAAACAAAACAAACAGGAATACAAACACGAAAAAGAGACAGTAAAATGAAGAGTACAAAAGGAACTTAGAACATTAGAATAAGAACTATGAAACAATGCACTTAATAAAACAAACGATACAATGAAAATAAAACGAATGATAAAAGTAAAATAGAAAGCTATACAAAAGAAACATAAAATTAAACCAAAACAGGCAAGATAAACGAACGACAAAACAGTAAAAATGGAACTTGGGTAAAACAAATAAAATTATACCCAAAGAAAAGAAAGCACCGATCACTAAGTCACTTTAGGCCGAACAAATATACCACAAATTGTGTCTTACCTCTTATATTTAAAAAAATACTCCCATGACCGCTTAACTGGACAGGGGAAGCCCGTTCCGGGGTTCCTAAGACTGTCGGCTTAGCAGGCCAGTAGCAAAATATTGGCAATGGTAATCGTGTGGGTGTCGTGTGCGCGGGCATCCTCCTCCCTCGCGAGATAAAGGTGGTTTTGTTGGGGCCTGGAGGTGAGGTTGCCGGCCGGAGGACGTGTTATACTATAGCTGATGATGCATGGGGAAGGCTTCGATGCTGCAAAGCCGCCTCCGCAACCCCTATTGAAAATTTATAGCGAAACTGTCGCCTGTGGGAGAGTTGGGGGTGAGAGCAGATTTTCTTATACCGTATTACCTCCTGCAGTGATGACTAAAGATCGACGAGGTCAATCACTACAAGAGGGGCTCGGAAAGGGGAAATAAGCGAAAATACCGAATGGAAAAGACACAGAATAATCACACATCGTGACAATAATCAGGATCATAACGATAGTTCAGGATTCCATCTCTCCGTGGCGGTTGAACAGCGACGAGCGGCAGGATTTTTTTTTGCAAAGTCATCTTGCCAAGCAGAGCTACGGTATCTGTGGATTCTGCCAACGTAGTTTAGATTCTGTGGCGATTCTCTTCTATTCTCTCCCACACACACAATTTCTCTTGTATTTTCTCTCTTTTTCTTTTATTCTTATGCTCTCTCTCTTTCTCCCTCTCTCATTTTCTCTTATATTCCCTACCTCCCTTCTATTCTCTGTGGGATGAAGTTGACATTCCACGATAAGGGTCCAAGAACACTTCCGTGAGGTCCGCTGCCTCTCGCCGGACGTTCCCTGGAGGACTGGCCTTCAAGGGCGACTTGGAGAGTCCTTCCGTGGAGGCAGCTCTCTATTCGTCCTAATTACTGGCGGAAACACTTGCTAAATCTGCCTTTGATTAGGAAAGCGTTTAAAAAACAGACAGGCAGCGTGAGGTGATAACACTGATAAGAATGAGCAGCCAACAACTTATATTTTCAGTTACGTCACTATAACGGGGCAAATGAGAAACAAAGAGTAATCAATAACACGAGAGAGAGTAATTGAGTGAAAGCGAGAAAGTCATTGAGAAAGGGGAGAATGTTTTGGCGCGCGATAGAGAGTGAGGGAGACAGAATGAGTGATTGAGTAAATGAGTGAGTAAGAGAGGGACTAACTGAACAAGTGAGAAAGAGAGGGAGAGAGTAAACGAGTGAGATGCAGAGAGAGTAATTAAGTGATAGAGAGAAATTGGATAAATGAGAGTTACAGGGAATGGGAAATAGGAGATAAATTAAATAGGAAGAGAAAAAGTGGAGAGAAAATCATCATACTAATCAGATTAGAAATTAAATCAACAGTCATATATATTACTATCATCATAATAGATATAGACTTCAGGTGTAAACGACAAATTTACATTTCTTTTAGTAATGAGGAAAAAGTTATTACTGGAAAGTATTTTTGTGAGAGTGATATGATCTTAAGACGAAAGCTAAACAAATATCAACAAGGAATACATTTAGGGGGAAGGTAGCAAAAAAATGCGTATAATCTTTGCATGAAAAGACACCCTTTGTCGATTTCACTTCACAGACGTAGAGTTTGGTTCGTGTGCTTCATTTAACTTCTTTTCTGCGAATCACTGGCGACGAAATAATAGTGATAATAGGGATAGCGAGAGAGGGGGGAGCGGAATCTTTTTATCAGCCGCCCCGAGTT
>NW_025918724.1:0-2500 GCF_019202785.1 Penaeus chinensis
AGCTAGATTTTTTTTCCCCAGTTATAAGTAAAGAAAACTTTGAATTCATTTTTTTTTTTTTTTTATCTTACTAGTACCTCTAATGGTTTGCTTCTCTCAAATCTTAGGAATTGTAGTGTTAAGTGCTTTTCTTCTGGATGTTGGCATTATCTGCAATTTGGGTTTGTTTCTAGTTTCAGTCTGTGTAGGTGTTTTCTTTGTCTTGTGACGATTCTTGTCAGGCATACATCTCGGTTTCTTTTTTCTGATCTAGCCCATGGCTTTGGGGTGTTGTCTTTTGTGACCAGAGTTTTGCTTAACTGTTCTTCCCATTGTCTTTTTTTTTTCCTTTTTTTTTTTGTCTTTTATTGTTGTTAATGGGTTATAGCTGTGGAAGTATCTAATAACCCAGGCTTTCTTTGCTGCAAGGTCTGCAGTTTTCTTTATGTGCTGTGACCCATTGCACTGTGCCATTTGGGTTTTGTGTAAATTTGCTTTTGGGTTTCGTGTGTAATTTGTTTGTAGTTTTTGGGTTGTAATTTTGTATCATTAAGATTGCTGAGAGTGAATCTGTGAAGATTTCCGTGTTTGTTAGTTTGTTAAGTTCTATATGCTTTAATCCTTGTTTTATTGCATACAATTCTGCTTCTATGAGTTGTGTATTGGTAGTTTCCGGTGATTTGTGTTCCTTTTTGTTATATATATATATATGGCTGTTGACGTTGATTGAGATTCCTACATTTTTTATCAATCTATAAATATTTTATTGTTTCCATGGTTAATCTTTACAAGGATGCACTATGGTTGGGGAAATTGTATGCACAAAGGTAAGACAAATTAAAGATATTCTTGTAAAGGATAAAAAGATACAGCAGTCAGCATAAGAAATAGTCTGCAGACACAAACAATAACGCCACAAATAAAGGAAAATATTGTGGGAAGCACCGCTCACAGCCCAAGTCCACTCAGTGTTCCTTGGTGTACCAAGGCGAGGACATTGTTTCCTCTAGGGTGTTGGGAGGCAGATCCCCCCATCAGCCCTCCCCTCCGCCAGTGCCTGCAGAGCATCTTCAGTCATGACAACTTCGATTGTGGATTTTGTGACGTGGGGTTGGGGAATTGCTATTTTCATATTTTGTATTTATCAGCATATGAAGTTCCATTTTAATCATTTCATGACAGAGGTTTTTTGTGAAATTATCCATAAACTTGGTTATGAATTTGTTGGAAAGGCATATCTCTGTGGTATCGGAGTTATATTTATTTGTATTTATATATATATATATATATATATATATTTTTTGTTTTGCTTTTTAATGTCTTTGAATCCAGGATATGTTATTTGTTTTGTGATTGTATTCTTTGATATTTTTTAGTGTTTGTTTATTGGCTTTTTTTTTTAATTTATTTAATATAACTAACTGAATGCAAGCTAATTCCTTTGTTACTGAGGGTTGTTATTCAGTTTTTGCTTTTACACTAGCATTATAAAATTTTACAAATGATGCTCTTTCACTCCCCAGTTATTTGAGAATGTTTTTCTTCATAATGCTTGTTTTGTTAAGGGATTTTACTTGAATGTTTTCTCTATGTTTTATTCATTCTAATTTTGGTGAATTGAATCATGGACCTTGTATATCTTAACTCAGTGAATTCTAGTTCTTCTGTTCAAATTTTTGGTAGTTCTTTTATTTATGAAACAGGACTTATTTTTTGTTAGATTTATTTTAAATACCACCTGTCTGTTCATTCTTTATTTGTTTTAGACTTATATAGTTTATGGCTTCATTTAGAGTTTTACTTGTAGTGATAACTGTTATATCATCTGCATGTTTGTTTGTTTTTTCTCTTTCTAGTTCTGACAATTCTTAATCATAGTTAGGCTTAATGAGGATCTTTGTGGCTCACCTCGACATTAATCCTTTTACCAAATTTTTATTTCCTATTTTAATTTGGAATGCTTTCTTTTAAAGAAATATGCATCAAATTTGTTCGAGTTTCTTTTATTCCTAGGTTTGCCATTTTTATTAGCAGCGCTTCATGGTTTTCTGTCAGCTTTGTGTCTCAGGGAAAGTCTGGGGTCTGGGTTTGCTTCACTGTCGCTTCCTTCTCTATGTCTTCTGTTTGTTTGTGAGTCATAATCTTTAAGCGTTCCTGGCTTTTCTTCCTGGATTTGGGTTTAAGTTTCCATCCTTAATATACATTGTAAAATTCACTTCTCTTAAATTAAATTTTTAAAACATATATATGGACATGTACATATTCACACACACAAAAATATACATATATATGTGTGTATATATGTATATATATGCATATAAATATATATATGAATATATATCCAAATATATATATATATATATATATATATATATATATATATATATATATATATATACATTTATGTATATCTACCTACCTATCTCTCTCTCTATATATATATATATGTATATATATATATATATATATATATATATATATATATATATATATATATATATATATATATATATATATGTAT
>NW_025918725.1:0-5000 GCF_019202785.1 Penaeus chinensis
CTAGGGCATAAGACCTCCCCTGCCAGCTCATAGCCTTTTCCCTCATCAAGACTTCTACAGTGCCTCCTCGTGGCCACCCATGGAAAACTAGGTACCTTGCGGTCCTAGGCGAACTGTGGAGGCTCTTGGAGCGACAGGGGGCCCTAAAGGTACGGAGCTAGGGCCCCCGGGCGTGTGGATAAACGCCCTGGCTTCGTACTAACCCCCTGTCCCCCCCCCCCCCTGGGGAAAAGGGGGCGGCTGTGGGGAGGCAGGCCTTGCCAGTCGGCCCCCCGAAAACCACTGGAAAACCGTCCCCTAATATGAATTTCCCCCCGCTGGGGGAAGGGCCCTAAAGTCCCTCCTCCCCCAGCAAGTAGGGCCCGGCTGTGGGTCCCTCGGGGTTGGGGCGACCGCTGGGATTTCGGGTGGGGAGGGGGGTTTACCCCCGCCCCCAGCTGGGCCCCAAAGGGCCCCAGCCTGGCGATCTTGTGGGGAAACCCCCCTTAGGGAGCCCTGCAGGTGGTTTAAGGGGCCGGGCAGCCACCCCAACCCCTCTACATGGGGGCGTCGGTAGGGGTGGCAGAGGTGGCGCCCACACCGGAGTGGACGCCCGAGGTTAGACCTCGGGCGGACTGTCAGGGTGGGGGCTTGGAACATCCTTTCCCTGCGACAGGACGATGGGTTACCACAACTATCGGGGGAATTGAAAACAGCTGAATTTTGAGGTGGCTGCTCCCCTCGAGGTGAGAAGACCTGGCAGGGGCACGAATAGTGAGGGTGGCTACACCTACTACTGGTCGGGCCGCACGATGGCCACCATCTCCAGGGAGAAAGCCATGCCATCTCCAGCAGACTTCAACCCTTGGTATTGAGGTCACTCCCGCATGAGCGTATGAATTTTTCCCATTTGGTTTTCCCATGCTCTTGTTGGGTGTATACCCCTACGGATGTATATTAAACTTGAGGTGAAAGAGATGTTTTACGCCAAACTTGCATCTGGGGAGACAGAATTCCTAAACGCGAATATTCGTATTGTGCTGGGCGCCCTTCAATGCGGTATCCGGCTGGATCGAGTTTGGCTACAGTTTGTCGGTCGGCCCCTCATGGTTTCAGGCTGATGCTGCAGTGAGAAAAAGCCTCCTTTTCCGTGACTTTGAGGTCCCAGAAATTGAGGATTTCGGGCTCCTGGTATCAGCGTTCTGTCCCGCATCGCTGGACTTGGTACAGCGATACGGGAAAGGGCCAAGAGATCGACCACATCCTCGTTAGCACTCGATGAGATCCTCCAGAACTGCGGGTATATCGAACCCGCTGAGTTCGTGGAACGACCATAGAATAGTGGTGGCTACTCTCCGGGTCCACTTTAGAACCCCCCGTCGCCCAAAAGAACACCCTAGGGTTTTTTTAATTTGGACAGATTGGGAGACGAGTGTACCCGGGGGTTTGCCGGGGCAATCTCGGGTCGTCCTCACACACCGAGGCCAGACAGAACCCTGTTCTTATGTGGGATACCTCAACGTAAAACCTTGATGCAGCTCGGAATCCATTGGTGAACCCCCAAAAAACAAAACAGAATTCCATCTCCCCAGGAGACGCGGGAAAACCACAGATGCCTTGCTTGCGGCTCGACTGTAAAGGGGGGATCGCACTTTGCAACGCTCTCTGTGCGCAGTCCCTAGGTAAACCTGTTGAGAAGGGGAAAAGGGAACAGTTATCAGTAAGTCTTGCAGAGGAGTCGAAGCCATTTCCTTTAAATGACCTTCGTCCTGCCTACCAAGCTCTGAGAAAGCTGAACTCCAAGCCCCCCCACAGAGGGCTGCATTCCCCCTTCAGCAAGTGGCCAGAATAATCTCAGATCCTGATGGGGGCGTGTGCTTGGGCTGAGTATTTTGAGCAAATATTTTTATAAGGTTGATCCACCAACAGTTAACTTGGATGCGGGTAAAGATTAGACTCCTCTGCCAGATCCACCCATCAGCGAGGATCCACCCTCCCTGACCGAAATCAGGGGGGGGATCTCCAAGCTGAAGAGTGTAAAGCACAGGTGTCTGGGGCATCCCACCGAATTGTTAAAGGCTGGTGGGGAACCTATGGGAAGGGGCTTTCGTGCAGTCCTGTCCGCCATCTGGCAACTGGTACCTTTCCCCCCTGACCTCTGAGGGTGGTCATTTCCCCCTCTGGAAGGGAAAGGGATCGGTGGACGCAGCAATCACCGAGGCCCTTACACTGCTCAGTTTTTCCAGGCAAGGGACACGCACAACCCTCTTACTGAGAACGTAACAGGGACCACCTGTTGAGGCACCAAAGACCGGAGCAATCTGGTTTCACTCCTGGTAGTCCACAAAGACCGCATCCTGGCGCTTTGAAACATTATAGAGCCCGTCGTGGGGTTTTTGAAAAGGGCCCGCTCGCAGCCTACATCGATCTCAAGAAAAGGGGTTTGACACGGTTCATCGCAATCTCTCGGGAGATCCGGGAAAAAAGGAATTCCAATAAGGAATTATTGGACTAATACAAACCTGTATACAGGCACTGAAAGTGCTGTAAAGTGTGGTGGGGGGCCCCGTCGAGCTTCTTCCCTGTTAGTTCAAAGGGGTGACCAAGGGTTGTTCTTGCTCCAACACTTTTCCAAAACTTGCATGGATTGATACTGGTAGAGCTACTGTCCAAAGTCACTGGAGCAACTCTGGGGAATAACAAGGTTTACAGACCTTGACTTGCCGATGATGTTGGGCCGTACTCTCTGAATCTCTGGAAACCCTTGGGGGCGGCTCTTATGCATTTAAGCAATGAAGCGAAGCCCCTGGGGCTAGAGGTCTCCTGGACCAAGACCAAGAACCAGGAATTTTGGGGCCTGCTTGAAAACCCGTACAAATCGTATACGTGCTTGAAAGGGGAAAACATCGAAGTCACAGAGAGCTTTATAACATCGGTAGTGCATTTTTACACTCTGGGGGTGTCAGACCAAGAAGTCATTAAAACGGATTGGCCCCGGAGCAGGGTGTCCCTGAAATCTCTCCCACAAGAGTATTTGGGGATGTCGGTACCTGTGCAAAACCAAGTTACGTGTTTTCAAGGTCCTGATACTACCCAGTTTTACCCCAAAAATAGTGAAACTTGGACACAAACCTTGTGCTCTGGAATCTCGTCTTGATGCTTTTGTAACAGATCCTTGCGCGGATCATGGGGTACAGTTGCGGGACCATGTGTCCAACCAACGCTGCACCGTGAACCGGTACAGACCTGTTACTTGCACAATCCGTGATCGCCAACTCAGGCTATATGGCCACTTGCTCGACTCCCATAAGATGATCCTGCCATCAGGTAGTCTCTGTCCGAGACAACCCTGGTGGAGAGGCCTGTGGGACGACCGAGAAGGTCGTGGCTTGGGCAGATCGATCAAACCTGTCGTGAGGAACTAGAGATGGCCGGCCCTGCTTGGCGGCTCGCCATGAGGGACCCTCATAGGTGAAGCAAAAGGGTGGATGCGGCTATGCGCCCCTGCCTGCGTTAGCTCCATAATGATGATGATGATGAATAGTGAATAATAGTAAATAATAGTGAATAATAGTGAATAATAGTGAATAATAGTAAATAATAGTGAATAATAGTACGTAAATAATATGATAATAGTGAATATAGTGAATAATAGTAAATAATAGGAATAATAGTGAATAATAGTGAATAATGTGAATAATAGTAGATAATAGTACATTAATAATTGTAATAGTACTAAATAATAGCACATAATAGTACGTAAATTAAATAGTGAAATAATAGGAATAATAGTGAATAATAGTAAATAATAGGAATAATAGAATAAAAATAGTGAATAATAGTGAATAATAGTAGATAATAGTACATTAATAATTGTAGATAGTACTAAATAATAGCACATAAAGTACGTAAATAATTAGTGAATAATAGTGAATAATAGTGAATAATAGTGAATAATAGTACATTAATAATTGTAGATAGTACTAAATAATAGCAAATAATAGTTCGTAAATAAAAGTAAAATTATAGTGAATAATAGTGAAATAATAGTAAATAATAGTAAATAACAGACATAAATAGTAGTAAGTAATAGTAAAAAATAGTACGTAAATAAAGTAAATTATTAGTAAATAACAGTAAATAGAAGTAAATAACAATAGATAACAGTAATAATAGAAAATAATAAGACATAGATAACAGTAAATAATAGAAAATGATAGTACGTAAAATCATGTTTAATTAGTAAATAATAGAACTTAAAATAAATAGTAAATAACAGTAAATAATAATAATAATAATAAATAACAGTAAATAATAGTAAATAATTGTACGTAAATCCTAGTAATTATTAGTGAATAATAAAACGTAAATAATAGTAAATTACAATAAATAACAGTAAATAACAGTGAATAACAATAAATAACAGTAAATAATAAATAACAGTATATGATAGTAAATGACAGTAAATAACAGTAAATAACAATAAATAACAGTAAATAACAGTAGATAACAGTAAATAACAGTAAATAACAGTTAATAACAGTAAATAACAGTAAATAACAGTTAATAACAGTAAATAACAGTAAATAACAGTAAATAATAGTGAATAACAGTAAATGACAGTAAATAACAGTAAATAACAATAGATAACAGTAAATAACAGTAAATAACAATAAATAACAGTAAATAACAGTAAATAACAATAAATAACAGTAAATAACAGTAAATAACAGTAAATAACAGTAAATAACAGTAGATAACAGTAAATAACAGTAGATAACAGTAGATAACAGTAAATAACAGTAGATAACAGTAGATAACAGTAAATAACAGTAGATAACAGTAAATAACAGTAGATAACAGTAGATAACAGTAAATAACAGTAGAAAAACATAGATAACAGTAAATAACAGTAGATAACATAGATACAGAAATAACAGTAGATAACGTAGATAACAGTAAATAACAGTAAATAACAATAAATAACAGTAAATAACAGTAGATAACAATAAATAACAGTA
>NW_025918727.1:0-7138 GCF_019202785.1 Penaeus chinensis
GCTCCCGTTTTCCATTGGGAGGTTTACCGGGTTCGGGTAAAACAATTTTTTGTGAAACAATTATAACACAAGTTGATATCGATAGTTCTGCTGAACGGTCACAAATATTAATATGTGTAAAAATAAATATTGCAGTTAATACTGTGAATTAATACAATGAACAGAATAGAGATGAAGATGATTGATATAAACGCTAGTCATCAATTAAACACATTTCATAAAAAATTGTTTGTCTTTCCAGTAATTCAAAGAAGGAATGAATACAAGTCGAGTATTCGAATGGGCTCCTCAATGATATATACAAAACTGAAATGTATGCAATACCGAATATTGATTATTGATGAATATAAAACTATGAAAAGTTCAGATAATTATATACATCGATGCACTATTCGCATTGTGAGACATAGACCCTATATACCCTTTGGAGGTATGATAATTATATTTTTAGGGGATAATCGACAGAACTCGGCCATATTATCTGATACAACCAATAAAATGTTAGCTCCGAACGAAAACGAATGGGATGAAATAACCAATCGGAAAGTCACATAGCAAGAATAATATTTTAAAACTAATGGAGGTTGGAAGTTGGTGAAAATACAACGTTTGGATATCTCATGGTTCGTCGTATGATATCGGACAAAACATTAAAGTATTAAACGGATTGATTGATAATTTACAAACTAAAATCGTCTAAGGCGAATCTAAATAAAGATCAAATTGACCCAATAAACGCCACTGATCAAAGAAAAATTGAATTAAAGCTATTGCTACTACAATAAAATAATAAGTAATAATAATAATAATATAAATACATAAAAAAATAATAATTAATATTAAATAAAATTAAAAATAATAAAATAATAATAATAATTTGATATAGAATTCTTATTTAAATAAACTATTTACATTATAATAAGACTAGCGAATGTTAAGATATAAAAATCCTCATAACTGTAAAAGAAATACAAAAAACATGTTTAAATAAAGCTTTAACAAAAGGAAAGCGACTCCAACATGAGATAATAAAAATATTTATGGATTCTATGCAGTCTTATCCGAAGATATTTCCTTTTGAAAAATGATATAGATTGTCTGATTCTCCGCCTAAACGTAAACGGGAAATATCCAGGTAACTTTTGAATAGAGAGAAATTGAGAGACATTACAACTATGGTTATTCAACTTTATAAATTATGCCATGGAGCGATGTTGTAACTTTTGATAGTGAAAAGTGAAAAAAAATTTTTTGTTTTCCAAACCAGAGAAGAAAGTAGAAGGTGAAGGACAACACTCTATTCCCGAAAGAGAAATGTTAAACATATTAATCGCCCGAGGAAGTGATCCAAGCTGTCTAGATCAAAAATATAATTTTTATACATTGAGAGAAATCAAAGCTAAGCATTAATTCTGTTTTATATTAAAGAAGGCACAAAATTTGATATACTTATATATGTACCGATATTTAAAATTATATGTGACCATATAATCAATTGGAAGTGTTATAGATGAAAATGATTTCAAGCATATGTCGACTAAGACTTGGAATTCAATAATTTCAGAAAAATAGTAATATAAAGAAAATAATACAGATAATAATGATAGAAGAATAGCAACATTGTAAAAAAAAGAGAAAAAATAATCTATAATGTTGACGTTGATATGAACAGTGATGATGACAATGACGATATCGACTCTGAAGATGGATGCATTTATTAGGATCGGTCATCAATGCATTGATATCCCTGACGGGATAAATCCAACATCTCCTTAATTCCCTTATCGTTTAAGTAAAAACATCGAGTGGCAAAAGATTATTACAGGAGTGGGATCAGACCAAAATGGTTCTCGAAGTAAACTCGTAGCCATGCTATATTTTGATCTTTTTAAAGTAATTAATTAAACGAGAATTTTCTTCGTAGCGCCGTGAAACTAATAATAATAATAAATAATAATTATAATAATAAAAATAATAATACTAATAATAAAAAAATAATGATAATAATAAAAATAATAATAATAATATAATAATAATAATAATAGATAATAATAATAAAATTGAAAATAATAATAATAATATTGAAAATAATAATAATAATAATAATAATAATAAAATATAATAATAATAATAATAATATTGATGATGATGATGTTGATGACGACTTTCTTCTGTGGTCGTCACCTCACTTTTTCCTATCAGAAAATTTTGCTGTGAAACTCTTATTGTTAAAGGCCTTTACTCTAACCATTCGACAAGTCTGCCTACAAAACAGTCTCAATAATTTATCACATATACTACATACATCTCTATGAAAGAAGCAAAACATTTACGCTATACTCTTTAAAAAATTATTCTAAATCGTCATGTCTTTGGATGTGAGTTATGCCATAGCTATTTAAAGATTTGACCATAAAGGGGGGGGGGGGGGGGGGGGGGGGGGGGGGGGGGGGGGGGGGGGGGGGGCATCCTATGCAACGTTGATCTCGGACACTTTCAAGTATTTGCCACGGCGAATATGAATCTAAAAGAGAGTCCAATCACACCAACTTTTTAGAGTGTTATATTTGAATCTTTGTTTCCCTCAATTATAATCAATGACTTTTTATTCATGGATAAAAATAGTTATTGAAAAGAAAAAAGATTGAACTTTATTCAAACATTGACATTGAATTATTATATAAAAATTTTTAAAGGATCAAACACAGTGATCATATAAAACTATTAACAACTGAAATGATTTCAACTTTTATATATGAGAGAAAAATTCGACACAAAATAGACAAGTGTTCAGAGACGAGTCGACAGTCCCGATAACCCAGGTAGCATCACTATCGCTTCGTGATCAATTTGAACAAGAATAAGAAAACAAATGACTAAAACTGAAATAGGAGAATGATCAGAGCCCGTACCAAAGAAAAGAAAATGTGTCCATAATAAATGGCAGTCCTCCCTAAACCCATACGGACAAACGTGAACACAGTACCACCGTATTAACGAAAACGGAATAGCGATATAAACGCAGTCGCCTATATAGAATCAAAAGTTATATCTGAAAAATCCGGCCCTTTGTAATAGATGATCGTTACCATGCCCATGCGATTACCGGTACCTCGACTTAAACACAATATCAATACAATGCGGTTAAGATTAATAATAAGATTAAAAAATGTCGATTCATTTTTTTTTCGTACAATGTTCATAATTGATAATCAAAAAATACCAGCAATATTTACAAGTACTGTCAAACATGGCCTTGATGAAAATAAAATCATCCTATGTCTCTTCACAAGACCATAACTAGTACTTTCATATCAAAATTAACTGGATAACCGTCTGAAATACAGTAACGACAACAGTTTGTCATAAAAATTATACTCAACAACTTAAGACCAATGGTCACCAAAGTCGAATGAAGTATTATTTATCAGAAGGTCCAAAAGGTTATTTTACTCCAAACGAATCGCTTAAAACCTATAACTTTGGAACCGACGTTGTGTTTTTTACGCAGTACACGGGGACTGTTGTCAAAACCTTAGTAAACCGTGCGACCGTTCGTCTCCCGAGATTATTGTTCAATCGCTATAGATAGATTAAATGGAACGGATTGCCGGCATGTTTGGGACCTTTCACATATATCGAGGGAAGGCCAGTGTGTATTTTTACCTATAGCTATTTATTTATCCAAGACGGTATTTTCGTGTCAGGACCACTCAAGATCATGTGGACGCTCATCAATCCATCCAGATTCACCGCTCAAGAAATGTTATGGTGGCATTGACGAGAAATGAACAATGTCAAGGGATATTAAGATTTATAACAAAAAAGCAAGTCTGAGTTAGAAAATATAACCTGCCTCAAGCGAAAGCTTTACTCTGACCGGTTCCAGACTCTAACCCATGGGGGTGTTGGGAAAAAAATATAAATCTTTAAAAGACGGCAAAACATTATACGAGGATAATACCATATTGGATGCTGTTTCAACATTTTTTTACTCAATAAAAGGACAATCATCTTTTCTTTAATCAAAATGGTTTCGAAGGAAAAGGAACTCACTGTCGAACGGTAGGCAATGTTTAGTGTAACCTTACAAAATTTAGCAGTAACAATTTTTTGAGGACCCTTCAACTGTTTACACCAAGAATACTTCAGACATCAGAGGAAAAACTGAAGGATCTCTTTTATGGTTGCTTTTTATCAGTATTAATTTCAAAAAGTATACGAGTGTAAAGTTGGTAAGGGATCGAGAGACTTTTCCCGAGTTTTATTCCGACGCGTGGTGGACCGACCCACTGCACAAACGTCCTCACCCGTACGTGTCACCTGTTTATACCTAGAAAGTCGATGGGTAAAATTTTTATGATATTTTTCCTCATAGCCGTATCGTGGCCGTATTTCAGGTCCTTTTGCTAATTTTATTTTTTTAGTTTATGAATTATTAATATTTTTAATATTGATTTGCTTATTTTTTCCGAGTTCCTCGCCTCTGACCCATTCCAGTTTGGTTGTACCCCGTCATATCTGTTTGAATTGGGAACCTTGAATTATAGAAAATTCGCAGGATTGCGGCTGTCGAGAAAACATAGAAACCGGTAACGGAAAAAAGATAAACACTGTCGAAAATATCACCCAGCTTGGCGTTTGGAAAATTGTACAAATTCTGTGGCAATGATGATTGTACATTGATTGAAACAAAATCATAAGTAGCGTCCTACGTTCTGCACAATCTAACGAAGAAATGTAAAACTCGACAAAAGCAGAAGAAATTGCAGGAACATGTATCATGAGAGCTATTTCCGTGTCAGTTATATGATCGTGAAACATTTTGCGACTTTCAATGTATTACTACTAATGATAAAAACAATACTTCTACTAAGTAATGATGCTAATATATTTTCGTTAATGTGTTTTAATACAAACTTGCAGCCGCATGCGGTATCAATAAAATCCCAACTGTTCCTCAGTCGAGGTAGTGAAAAAAATCTCGTCTAAATTAAAAAATAACATCATCACTACACATGTTGTTTTGTGGAAAGCCTGATCCATTATAAACAGTTTTCAGTTTCCTATATATTTTAAAAGATGTAAAGGTTATCACCAAAAGATATCAAAGTAATCTATTTAGCAAGCCTTTTATTCACAAATATCCACAAGGTAAACCTGTCGTCTAACCTTTTTATGGTATTGTTCTATACCTTCAAATGTGTTGGATATATGGATCAATCAATATCAGAGAACTTAATATGTGACAACAAAAGTAGGTATTTTAAAGAGTGTTAAAAGTTTGAATACGAATACAATCCCTTAATGAATGAGATTAAAAACACACTGACGGAGGAAGAAAAACATGGCGAAAACCAGTCGGATAAATATATGAGGCCTATCTATCAATAAATTTAAAATAAAGAATTGTCAAATTTAATACAGATATAAATATATACATAATATTATATATATATATATATAAGAAATAAGAAACTAATATATAAAATATAAGTAATAAGAAACTAATATAATATATATATATATATAAGTAATAAGATACTAATATATAAAAATATATAAGAAATACGAAACTAAATATTAATGTTTTAATATAAGAGTTATATAAATGTTTGGTATTTTCATTACTGAATATAAATATATAATATATATGATTGTTATTTAAGGATTAAACATATGCTTTGTGTATGTCATATAATGTGATAAAACAACAACAGATGTTATTTCTTTATTTCATGACAAAAACCATTATAAGATATAAATAATACAATTGATTTTATGTCTCAACACTGGGGACATAATACAACTTTTCTTCTTTAAACACATGTGTACTGCAGCAGCAGCAGCAGAAACAATTGATATATTGCTCTTTCGACCATATCCGGTTTAGCGCTCTATCAAACATTCCGGTTTACTCTCCTATTATATATTTATATATATTATATTATTTATAATTATATATTTATATATAATATTATGTGTGTGTGAATGTAAACTCGTGTAGATTTTAGATGGGCTACTCACATAGATACACGATGAGTATGAGACGGGATAAGATATTGATCTAAATATATCTGTTGGTGGAATATTGATTTTGGAAAGATATGTAGTGATTATATTATTAATGGAGAAGAAGACGAGGTCACCTATGGAGATAGCGATCCGCTCTGACTATAATTTACGAAAAATACCACATGTGGCTTGTGGTGTAGAACCAACAATACTCCGAGTGACTTGACAAATTTAACAATATTGAGCAGTGATTATATGATATGATATTGTTCAAATGGTTCTATCACAATTATGGATGAGGACTGATGGCATATGTTCTATGGCTTAGGATAATCTTCTTTGTAACGATATCAAAGATGATACCGTCGCTGCTACTGATAATTCTACTTACTATTCCCGATACGATTTACCAGCACACAACCTCATGACACACGACCACCTTATCAACACCCCCCATCGCTTTATCAACAACGAATACCTATGCTATGATCCTGTCACTGGCTGTCGCTGGTCGCTGTCGCCGACACACCACCGCACCAAGACTACAACACCGTCGCGGACACGTGCGATATCAACACCTCTGGTTGTATAAATGACATGAGATATGCTCAAGATAACATAATGATACGGTACAAACTGATACCAATCACCACTTAATAAAAGATTACCTATCAAATATATAACTATACATGGAGAAGAAAAGGATGATAAACCACCTTCATCATTACCACCATTACCACCATTAAAAATATTTGGTAATCATCATTACCACCGATTACCACCATTATAATATATTGGTAAATCATCATTACCCATTCCACCATTACAATTATATGGTAATCATCACTACCGCCTTACCACCATTAAAATTATATTGGTAAATAAGTACAAGGAGGATGATGACGCCTTCACCCTACCGAGCAGTAACATCTGATGAAAAAAAGTGATTTAAATTTCAGGAAAATTGAAAAAATGACACCTGTAAGTAATGAGATTAATATCAAAGAAAAAATAAGGGGGGGGGGGGAAAAGGGATTAACAGTCAAATTGGGATACCGACACAAATAAGAAGAATAAGAGAAGTAACATGTAAAAGACAATGATATGGGGCGTTGATTTTAAA
>NW_025918728.1:0-8931 GCF_019202785.1 Penaeus chinensis
AGATATATCTGTAACAAAGATATCATTATGGTTGCAAAGTTACTCTATCTAAGAAAAGTTATAATAAATATGACAAATAGAAGTGTTAACTGCTAGGCCTTCTCTCTTTCCCTTCGCTGGAGAAAGTGGGTAAGGCAGGTTTTATGCAATCACCATAAGTTCTCCACCCAGTTCCCCTTATTTAGCCCAGGCTAATTAATGGAGCGACACTGGTAGGGATTGACTTAGATCAATTTATTGAAAACTATACCCAATCCAACCCATCTCATAACAAGTATAAAGGATGATTTTTAAATAAAGGTAAGATACAGAGCCCCTCCCTGATCCCCCACCCATTCTCCCCAGTTCCCTGGCTTGGAATATCCCAAGTACAGGCAAGTCAGGTGGGACAGGTCTATGTAAATGTGAGGAGGCTAACAATATATAAGACTAATGAAAGACAACGAATACATTCAGAATAAGGCAAGACATGAAGTATAATTGAAGGTAGCAACACAGCTTATTGGGCTTTTTCACAAGTTCATTACTACCAAATGGAGGACAGAGGCACAACAGCAAAAGTCTTATGGCAGTCAAGGACACCCCCCCCCCCCCTTCGTCTTCTTTATTTTCTTTTCCTTTGTTTTCTGTGTGGTTTTCTTTGTTTCTTTTTTAGATTCTCAGGCGCCAGAACAGTTGGATGGGAACACCAAAACACCAAACCTAACCCATGGTTCCTGACCATCTGTAGCCCTCAACAGGGTTCCTGTTCTACAGCCGACTATCGAAATTCACAAAGAAGGGTGACATGGGAGCCGAGAAGCCTGACAAGACGGTGCGCCGCCGCCTTCCCCCCCCTCCCCCCCCCTCGCCGGGAAAGACGAACAGACAAAGAAAAGCCCAATTGTTACTATTATGTTTTATACCATGTGCAAAGATATTATGGATTTATCTCTTGAAGGAATGATATAACCTGATAAAGAGTATTCCCACTATGTTAAAATAAAGACACCAGAACATTTGCCGCCCCCCCCCCCTATCCCTTGGGGGTAATAATATGTACATGTACACTTACTATATATATATACATATAGTTTTATGTTATACTAGTATTTATGTGGGAATGAAATATGCAAAGATAATAAATATACCCCTAAGAATGCATATCCGAGATATTACATATGTATATATACATATATATGACAACACTCTTACTATGTATAAGGACCCCCGGTTCCTCTCCTGCCCGTGTCACCAAGCCGGAAACAGGAAGGAGGAACAGGGCCTACCTTTCATACTCCACACCATTTATCCCCTTTGTTTAGACTATATAAGATGAGTTTTCTAAATAAAGATTCAGTAGTAACCTACCACGGTGCCTGAAGAGGCCTCGTCGGCCGAAAGCGCTCGCGCCAAGGTTTTACTGTTAGTGTATAAATGATGTGTGAGTGTTATTTACCCTTCAGAAAATATAGAACATATACCAGTTGAAAATCAGTGACCCAGAAAAGCACATTAAAACAGTACACAGTGAACGTGAAGTGACAAGCACAGGAAGGATAGCAAGCCAACTGAACCAGGGAATACCAGAGAGGAGACTCCATCTACAACAAAACACAAAGGAGACAGGTTAGAGCTAAGATACCCCATATACAGGAAGGGTTCTTAGCACCTTTTGTGGTTTTTAGTATGTAGTTTGGGTCAGTTTTCTTTTTGTTGAATAATCCACCGGCTTCTGCATATGAATATGTAGACTTGTATATTTTTTCTAGTTTGTGCACTCCAAGTAGCAGTCTGTTTTTTTGTCTTTTGTGGTCTTCTGTGAAGGACGTTTGATTGATAGAAAATAAGTGAGTGATATGTGAATACAGAAAATACCAACAAATGAAAATTATGATGTGTAGTGAGTGATGTGAAATTATATGTTAATACCAAATTGAAAGAGAATTGGTGGTTGATACAAGTGTTGTGAATAGTATGTGCAGCAAAGTAGTTGTGATACAAAGTTATATGAGAGACACAGAGCAGTGATTGAAGATACGATTGTAAAAAGTTAGGAAAAAGGAAACAAGGAATCAAAAAGTAAAGAAATTACGATTACAACAGATAGACCCTACCTAACCTTATTCTCCCCTTAGGACCCACATTTCCTGATAAATATACCCACCTAAGCTATCCTAGCCCTTGTCATAGAAAAGAACTCCTACTTATATTAAAGTTGAAGATAGATAAAAAGAGAAATAAGGTTAACATTAAAATGGAGACGAGGCAACAGGCAAAAAAGAGAGATAGGCAGTATTCAGGAGAAACTATGGACTCAGGACCTTCAACAGAGGAAGGGAGAGGCGTAGAAATGCTCCCCCTCTTGAGCAATAGTTTAGGAGACATAAGAAAACAGGGAAATAATGGAATAAGTAGGAAACTAAGAACAAATAAAACTAGCAACTCCCCCATAAATCCATATGAATTGACTGGAGGTTGGACTCATCCAGACGCTTGGGCAAAAGGTAATACAGCCATAGAAGCTTCCCCTTTAGCCCCATTACTCAGAAATACAAAGAGAGAGACAGGTTTTCCAGAAGATCCCTTCCCAGATATGATAGAAAATCCCAGTAGAACCTATCAGATAAAGGAAGGAGAGGAAAAAGAAATGTTCCATAAACTGACGTTCCTATATAAACAAGAAATCTCAGCACAGTGCATGGTAACATTCTATGACCAATGTGAAAAACAAGGAGTTGTAGATAGATTCACCACTGTCAGTACAAACTATCCTAGAGCCAGAGGGGACTTACCCCCTTTATGGTTGATTGAAATGGGTGAGATGATTTGGGGTAATGCAGCTAGGAAGTGGCAAGGCCTAGTAGCAGCCTACCTGAGGGCTGAGGCTTTAGAAACTAGATGGGATATTATAGATCTAAAGAGAGACCTCGAGCTTAAATTCCCAGAAACTTACAGGGAGATTTGTTGTGAAGCCTATAAGAGGTCCCTAGAGGTAAAAGATAAGTTTGTTTCTAGAACCCCCCCAGTCGAGAAGTATTTCCTCATTTCAAACCAGGTTCCCTTAGTGAAATACTTAAAAGAAAAATCAAATATAACATTAACAAAAAAAGAACAAGAAATGATACATATTTGTATGGATGGGGATGGAAATACTCCCCCAAGAGAAAATGAGGAGGAAGGTGATGAACAATTCCACCTACCCACACCCCCAGAGGTATCCTTAGAAGATGAGAACACAGAAGAATTGGTCCAGATAGAGCTTCAAACAATAGACCCGGTGGAGGAACCCAGACCCTGGAGAATGACAGAAGAAGCACCCCCTCTACCAGAGGACCAGGATAACAATCTGACATGGGAGCATTTTCCGGCTATAGAAGCCTCTCCAGGCAGAGCACCAGGTTCGGTTGAGGAAGATCAGGACTCTTCAGTGCTATCCATAGGACCACATGACATTGCATACCCAGGAAGGGTAACCAAAAGTACAACAAGCGAAATTATGAGCACAGGAAAACAGGGTTCTGTGATGAAAGAGATAGATGCATGTCACCACCTCATGGACAGAGTAATAGGGGCAATAGGAGTATTGGAAAATATAGTGGCAAAACAAAACGACCAATTAACAGTCAGGAACCAAGAAAGACAACAAGGTGCCCCCTCCCCCCAAACAAACACAGAAAATAGGGGAACCGGCCAGTCAGAGAGGACCTCCTGGCAGGGTTTTCAGGATTATGCCACTGGAGAGAGAAAGAAAAAGAAAAGGAAACCAAGGAAAAAACCAAAAGAACCACAAACACAGGAGGAAACAAGGAGACAAGTGAATGTCCCCCAACAGAGAGAAAATACGAATTTGCCCCAAAGGAGGAGATACAGAGAAGGGACTCAGGGAACAAGAGTAGACCGAAGGCAAGGACAGAGGAGGAACACTTGGGACATCCCACAGAACCCCTCACAAGGGAACTACAGGGCAAACACACGAAGATTTCCCCAACAGACAAACCCTCTACCCTTCCAGAGAAAGTCCTACCACCACCAAAGATTCCACAGGGAAGAATGGAACCCCAGGAATCATTGGAACCAGCACAGCTGGCAGGACCAAGGAAACTCACCACAGAGAGGACAATACAACACGAGGAACATACAGAGGAGAAACAGAGACAATGGCTGGGTCGACCAGCAAAGAGGAAGCTCCCAGTGGGGAACAGGAAGAAGAAGAGAAAGACAGTGGCAAGAAGGAGAGCCAAACAGTTGGGAATGGAACTGGTGGTAAGTGAAGTCCCTCTTGAAAGAATACATTTCTCGGTTCTACATAAAGGTAGGTCTTTTGTACCAGGTCCCACAAAGAAAAAGAAATCCTGGGAGGACTTCCAAGCCTCACTAGAAGCCCTACAAAGAACCATAAATGGCAGATTCACATCCTCTCTACAGCCTGGAGCATCTATAAAAGAACCAAAAGAAAAGAAAAAGTTACCCCAACAATTACCCTCCAAAATAAAGGACACCCTCCCCCCCCGGAAGATGCCAGGCCTAGATAATATGATAAAATGTGAACTGTTTGAAGTGTATAAAGCATGGGACAAGAAGGAAAACCCCAACCTAACTAAATTAGAACACAATGCATTAGGAGAATTGGCAGAAAATCCAGAGATTGTCATCAAAAAGGCAGATAAAGATGGCGCTCTGGTCGTCCTGAAAATAAGCAGCTATATAGCCATGGGAGAGAAGCATTTAAAGGACAAAGAGACATATATAGAGTTACATAACCCTAAAGAGGCTCTAGCCACAGTGCAGAGAGAGAGTATTTTGTTGGTTAATCGCTTTTTTACCCTGGACAGGCCAAGTAAAGAGGGAAAGAAAAGGAGGAGTTTCTCTGCAGGGCAGAGAGATGCCCTTCTAGAGCACAAGCCCATCATACCACATTGGTATGTCCTCCCTAAAACACACAAGCCTCTGGACCCAAGCACAGGTTCATGGCCAGGGAGACCAGTGTTGAGTGGCTGCAGCTCTCCAACCAGACCAGTGGACCGTCTCTTAACCACATATCTCACACCTCTTTTAGACCTATTACCAGAGAGACTACAGGACACAACCTCCTTTTTACAGAAAATGGAGAATATAGGAAGATACCCTGAAGGAGCCATCCTGTTTTCTTTTGATATAGTCTCACTATACCCCTCTATCCCACAGGAAGAAGCAGCTTATGTAGTGGCCAACTTCTATGAGAAGAACTTTTCCTATGTGGAAGAAACCCTCTACAAGGACTATAACATGGCAGCTCCCCCACCATACTTAATCAAAGAAGGCATAGACCATGTGCTGTCAGGTACCCTGTTGAGATTTAATGACAGATTCTATAGACAGGGAAAAGGTACAGCCATTGGGGCCTCGGTATCGGTGGCAGTGGCAGAGATTTTTGTCCATGCAAGCATTGAGGCAAAGAGGAAGAATTTAACAAAACAACCAGAGGTTTTTTATAGGTATATAGATGATATATTTGGCATCTTTGTAGGTACAGAGGAGGAACTACAGGCCTACCATGAAGAGCTGAACAGCATTCACCCAGACCTGCAGTTCACATTAGAATACAGCAGAGAAAAGCTGCCTTTCTTAGATACCATGGTGTACTTCGATGAAGAAGGGTGCCCACAAACCACAGTATACTACAAACCCTCCAATACACACCAGTATCTACATCATATGTCAAATCATCACCCCAACCTAATTAAATCCCTCCCTTTCTCACAGGCTATAAGGATTAAGAGGATAGTCAGTGAAGAGTCAAAATTGGAACAGGCTTTACAGGAAATGACAGGGTTCTTCAGAGCCAGAGGCTATGATAATAGATGTCTCACAGCAGCTCTGGAGAAAGCAGCGCATATACAAAGACAACAGCTGCTCAACAGAAAGGCAAGAAACAATCAAAACAGGATAATATTCCCTTTATTATATTCCCCAGCATTGGCAGGTCCAGTAAGGCGCTTCCTCAACGAAATATGGGAGTGGATCAGGGAAAATTCCAGAGACACACCATGGGAAGCAGCTTTCAGGACCCCACCACCGATGATAGCCTGGAAGAAAGGAAAATCTATTGCAGAAAAGTTGATCAGAGCGCAGTTCCCATCGCCTCTGGCCATGGACAAGGAGAGAATGATAGACAGTACACAAAACTGAGGTATATGAAGCAGACCAGGTGAGCTCCCCAGTCCTACAAATTAGCAGATCAAGGTCATAGAGATCACCTGGGGAACCATTCCAGAGTTTCATATATTCAGTTTTTATTATATGATAGATTGTCTGATAAATACAATAAATCAAAATATAATAATACCGAACTAATAAAAGATTTTTTAGAAAATAAAATAAATCATGAATATGAGAAATTGGGATATACACATACGCATGGGTATAGAGTATATATATATATATACTGAGTAGATATATCTGTAACAAAGATATCATTATGGTTGCAAAGTTACTCTATCTAAGAAAAGTTATAATAAATATGACAAATAGAAGTGTTAACTGCTAGGCCTTCTCTCTTTCCCTTCGCTGGAGAAAGTGGGTAAGGCAGGTTTTATGCAATCACCATAAGTTCTCCACCCAGTTCCCCTTATTTAGCCCAGGCTAATTAATGGAGCGACACTGGTAGGGATTGACTTAGATCAATTTATTGAAAACTATACCCAATCCAACCCATCTCATAACAAGTATAAAGGATGATTTTTAAATAAAGGTAAGATACAGAGCCCCTCCCTGATCCCCCACCCATTCTCCCCAGTTCCCTGGCTTGGAATATCCCAAGTACAGGCAAGTCAGGTGGGACAGGTCTATGTAAATGTGAGGAGGCTAACAATATATAAGACTAATGAAAGACAACGAATACATTCAGAATAAGGCAAGACATGAAGTATAATTGAAGGTAGCAACACAGCTTATTGGGCTTTTTCACAAGTTCATTACTACCAAATGGAGGACAGAGGCACAACAGCAAAAGTCTTATGGCAGTCAAGGACACCCCCCCCCCCCTTCGTCTTCTTTATTTTCTTTTCCTTTGTTTTCTGTGTGGTTTTCTTTGTTTCTTTTTTAGATTCTCAGGCGCCAGAACAGTTGGATGGGAACACCAAAACACCAAACCTAACCCATGGTTCCTGACCATCTGTAGCCCTCAACAGGGTTCCTGTTCTACAGCCGACTATCGAAATTCACAAAGAAGGGTGACATGGGAGCCGAGAAGCCTGACAAGACGGTGCGCCGCCGCCTTCCCCCCCCTCCCCCCCCCTCGCCGGGAAAGACGAACAGACAAAGAAAAGCCCAATTGTTACTATTATGTTTTATACCATGTGCAAAGATATTATGGATTTATCTCTTGAAGGAATGATATAACCTGATAAAGAGTATTCCCACTATGTTAAAATAAAGACACCAGAACATTTGCCGCCCCCCCCTATCCCTTGGGGGTAATAATATGTACATGTACACTTACTATATATATATACATATAGTTTTATGTTATACTAGTATTTATGTGGGAATGAAATATGCAAAGATAATAAATATACCCCTAAGAATGCATATCCGAGATATTACATATGTATATATACATATATATGACAACACTCTTACTATGTATAAGGACCCCCGGTTCCTCTCCTGCCCGTGTCACCAAGCCGGAAACAGGAAGGAGGAACAGGGCCTACCTTTCATACTCCACACCATTTATCCCCTTTGTTTAGACTATATAAGATGAGTTTTCTAAATAAAGATTCAGTAGTAACCTACCACGGTGCCTGAAGAGGCCTCGTCGGCCGAAAGCGCTCGCGCCAAGGTTTTACTGTTAGTGTATAAATGATGTGTGAGTGTTATTTACCCTTCAGAAAATATAGAACATATACCAGTTGAAAATCAGTGACCCAGAAAAGCACATTAAAACAGTACACAGTGAACGTGAAGTGACAAGCACAGGAAGGATAGCAAGCCAACTGAACCAGGGAATACCAGAGAGGAGACTCCATCTACAACAAAACACAAAGGAGACAGGTTAGAGCTAAGATACCCCATATACAGGAAGGGTTCTTAGCACCTTTTGTGGTTTTTAGTATGTAGTTTGGGTCAGTTTTCTTTTTGTTGAATAATCCACCGGCTTCTGCATATGAATATGTAGACTTGTATATTTTTTCTAGTTTGTGCACTCCAAGTAGCAGTCTGTTTTTTTGTCTTTTGTGGTCTTCTGTGAAGGACGTTTGATTGATAGAAAATAAGTGAGTGATATGTGAATACAGAAAATACCAACAAATGAAAATTATGATGTGTAGTGAGTGATGTGAAATTATATGTTAATACCAAATTGAAAGAGAATTGGTGGTTGATACAAGTGTTGTGAATAGTATGTGCAGCAAAGTAGTTGTGATACAAAGTTATATGAGAGACACAGAGCAGTGATTGAAGATACGATTGTAAAAAGTTAGGAAAAAGGAAACAAGGAATCAAAAAGTAAAGAAATTACGATTACAACAGATAGACCCTACCTAACCTTATTCTCCCCTTAGGACCCACATTTCCTGATAAATATACCCACCTAAGCTATCCTAGCCCTTGTCATAGAAAAGAACTCCTACTTATATTAAAGTTGAAGATAGATAAAAAGAGAAATAAGGTTAACATTAAAATGGAGACGAGGCAACAGGCAAAAAAGAGAGATAGGCAGTATTCAGGAGAAACTATGGACTCAGGACCTTCAACAGAGGAAGGGAGAGGCGTAGAAATGCTCCCCCTCTTGAGCAATAGTTTAGGAGACATAAGAAAACAGGGAAATAATGGAATAAGTAGGAAACTAAGAACAAATAAAACTAGCAACTCCCCCATAAATCCATATGAATTGACTGGAGGTTGGACTCATCCAGACGCTTGGGCAAAAGGTAATACAGCCATAGAAGCTTCCCCTTTAGCCCCATT
>NW_025918729.1:5000-10503 GCF_019202785.1 Penaeus chinensis
CTCCACTAATCAAAACATGTCTGCTATTAGCAAACATGTACAACAGGAGCATCCACTTTATTACACACATTTCGACCTTTCCTGTCAAACTACTGTCTAACTCACAGTCGTGTTGGTTGCTTCCTTTTACTCTTCGTTTTTTTCTAAGGGCAATAATACAATGAGTCGGTGAAAAAACGTATGTTTGGTTAGTGCTGCTTCCCCTCCAGACCGGTGTGATCGTCATGTTTATATATTGCGGGAAAGGAAGCGTCCCGCGGGTTAGTGTGGACAGCCTTGCGGTATGACGGGATGAGAGCGTGGGGCGGGGTACCGGTTTAGCAGGAGACTAGCAGTGTGACCGCGGCTTTAACTATGTTCCGGATTTTTTATAATTTTCTTCTTTGTTATTGTTTATGCGGATATTACTGATACCTATTATGTCACTGATTATCCTCCTCCTTGCCCCAAACATTACTTTTTTCCTTTTTTTCTCTCATTTTCTCTGTCTTTTCTCCCTCATTTTTGTATTCCTTTTTTTTACTCAAATCCCATGCTGATGACATCTGTGAAATACTTTTTTAAAAGTAATGGTATTGGCAATCATTATTATATCAATGGTAATTATATTGCTAACAACAATATTGCTGCTAAAGAGTAATGGTAGCAACAATAATAATGATGATAAGGGTAATAATGATAATGATAATCATAATGACGGTAATGATAATGATAATTATAAAGACGGTAATAATGCGACGATTATGATGATAATGATAATGATAACACTAAAATCAACAGTACCAATATTGAATACAGATATTCAATAATAACGATAACATGAACGAGAGTAATGATAATCCAGGCTGACTTCGCGTCCCAATAAGTTACGTTATTTTTGGAAACGTTTCGTGAGGGACTGACAGGCAGTTTAAATCGTTACGTTTTTCTTAAGTGCATAGTTTATGGTTCCTGTTTTCAGCTTGTGTATGTGTGTTTGATTGTGTTTGTATGTCATTGTGTGTTTGTGATTGTGCTTGTGTTTGTGTGTATGTTTGTTTGTGATTGTGCTTGTGTTTGTGTGTATGTTTGTTTGTGATTGTGCTTGTGTTTGTGTGTATGTTTGTTTTTGATTGTGCTTGTGTTTGTATGTCATTGTGTGTTTGTGATTGTGCTTGTGTTTGTGTGTGTTTGTTTGTGGTTGTAGCTGTGTTTATTTGTGTTTGTATGTGTCTTTGTGTGTTTGTGTGTGCATGTGTCTTTGTGTGCGCGTGTGTTGGTATCACTAAGCAGTAAAAGTCAGAGATAGATAGGTAGACGGAGAGATGGATAGATAGATAATAAATAGGTAGGTCGATAGATAAAGCGACATATGAAGAAATATGTTGATAGATGGAGCTACACACACACAAACAAGCAATCAAAACAGACAGTCACGCAATCACAAACACACATACGCGCAAACCTACTGACACATAATTCCACAATCACGTAAACAAACAAACAGATAATGACAGTCACAAACCCACAAACAGATAAACACAATAAGCCTCTGTCTGTTCTCAAAGCAATTGCAAACTCAACCTGCAATAAGGTATGGAAGATTTATCCACCCGATAGACAATTTGGCGAAAGGAAGGATATTTTTGCAATGAAAACAAAAAACGAGAGGAAGTGTGATTGTTGTTGTTGTTGTTTGTTTGTTGTTTGTTTTTCATCTTCATTCGCCGTTACGTATTTTCTTCTTTCCCTTCATCTCTTGTGTTAATTTTCCTTCTCTCATTCTCCTTCTTCTCCTTCTCGTTCTCGTCTCCTTCCCCCTTCCCCCTCCCCCTCCCATCCCCCCCCAATGATCCACCTCTCTCGAGCTCCCTTAATACCACGACCCCCCCCCCTCTCTCCCTACACCCCCCCCCCCCCCCGCTCTGCACACACGCACTTACGAGATAACGATTGAAGTGTACCCTTACCCGCCTCCCCCTCCCCCTCCCCCTCCTCCTCTTACTCCTCCTCCTCTTCCTCCTACTCCTTCTCCTCCTCCTCCACTCTTCCTCGCCTTCGACTTCACCAACTCATCATCATCATCATCGTCGTCGTCTTCCTTACCCCCCCTCCCCCTCCTCCTCCTCCTTCTCCTCCTCCTCCTGCTCCTCCTCCTTTTCCTCCTCCCCCCCCCTCCTCCTCCTCTGAACGTGACGTCACAAGCGCAATGTTGCAGTACACGGGGACCTTCGGCTTGGGGGGGGGGGGGGGGGAGGGGAAAGGGAGAGAGATGAAACAGCGATGGAAAGAGGAGAGAGAGAGGGGAAATAATGATGGAGAGAGGGGAGATCGAGATAAGGAGAGAGGAATAATGGGGAAGAGAGGGGAGATGGACGAAGGAAGAGAGGAGAAAGGGATGAGAGAAGCATAGAGAAAGAGTGATAAGGATGAAGAGAGAACGGGAGAGGAGAAGAAAGGAGGGAAGAACGAGAAGGAAGATAATGTGATGGGAAGTGACACTGAGACAAAAAAGGGAAGGACAGTGGAATGGGAGAGGAAAAGAAAGGAAGTGAAAAGGGGGAGAGAAAAGGAGGGAAAAGGAAGAAGAAAGAGAAAAGAAAAAAGAGGAGAAGGATGTGTGAGAAACATGAAGGGAAGAAATAGTGAACCGAAAGGAGTAATAAGGGGATGGAGGAGAGACTAGAGAGAGAAAGAGAGAGAGAGACAGAGAAAAACAGAGAGCTAGAGACGGAGACAGAAAGAGAGAGGGTGAGAGGGCAGAAAGGGAGACGAGAGAGAATGAGAGAGGGAGAGAGGGCAGAGGGATTGCTAGAAACAGGAGAACCGGTTTACATAGCTGCCATTCCTCAAGTCTGTCCGGCCCGCACGATGAGCGGCTTTTAAAGAGGAATTAACTCATTTGTGAGACAGAGAGATAGGGGAGAGGAAGGGTGGGAAGGATAGAAGGATAGAAAAAAATGGCAGAGAGAGGGAGGAAAGGAGGGAAGGAGAGGAAAAAAGAGACAGACAGACTGGCAGACAAACAGACAAACAGTTAGACAAACAGACACAGACGCACACACATACATACACACGCGCGCGCGCGCACAAACCAATAAACAAACAGACACACAGAGAGACAGACAGACAAACAGACAGACACACAGATAGACACACAAACAGACAGACACACAGACAGACACACAAACAGAGAGGCACTCAGACAGACACACAGACAAACAGAAAAACGCACACAAATGAACATACATCCAGACAGACGGACAGAGAGCGAATGAACCCAGAATACAACGCACATCCTCAGCCACACACCCTAATAAACACGCCCCAAATAACATAGAGACCGCTGGGATAAAAAGCATTTTTCCGGAAACAAAATCTGTAAAGCATAGAAATACTTTTCCATATTTTTTTCAATATATATAAACCTTTCGCAATCGGAAACAAATCCACGGAATTTCCGGTTAAAAGATAAATTGATAAACAAATGCTCTTTGTTGTGGGAAGATGTACCGGAACTATCTTTTTGTCTATCTATATTTGCATCTGTTTATCTGTTTATCTATCCATATCAATACAACTGCGTATGTGTTTGTGTGTGTATGTGTGTGTGTGTGCATATATATATATATATATATATATATATATATATAGATATATAGATAGATAGATAGATAGATAGATATAGATATATTCATATATATGTATATATATATATTTATATATATATACATCAGTGTGTGTATATATATATGTATATATGTGTGTGTGTGTGTGTGTGTGTGTTTGTGTGTGTGTGTGTGTGTGTGTTTGTGTGTGTGTGTGTGTGTGTGTGTGTGTGTGTGTGTGTGTGTGTGTGTGTGTGTGTGTGTGTGTGTGTGTGTGTGTGTTTGTGATAATAAAGGTAATAGCAATGATGATAATACCTATGATAACAGAAACAGTGACAATAATAAAGAAAACAATCCTTATCATTATCATCATCATATATCTTCCATCAAAGAAATGCTAAAAGAAATTCAAAAAGACCGAAGGGCTTTTTATCGTTAAGAAACTCAAAACTCAAGACTCGTCTTTTGCTAAGTGAGGGAAGGGGGGAGGAGGAGGGGAAAAGGGAAGGGGAAGAAGGGAAAGAAGGAAAGAGAGAGAGGGGGGGAGAGGTGAGGTAGAGGGAGAGAGAGAGAGAGACCGAGTGAATTCGAGAAAGAGAGAGAAAGAGAGAGAGAGAGACCGAGTAAATTCGAGAAAGAGAGAGAGAGAGAGAGACCGAGTGAATTCGAGAAAGAGAGAGAGAGAGAGACCGAGTGAATTCGAGAAAGAGAGAGAGAGAGAGAGAGACCGAGTAAATTCGAGAAAGAGAGAGAGAGAGAGAGAGAGAGACCGAGTGAATTCGAGAGAGAGAGAGAGAGAGAGAGAGACCGAGTGAATTCGAGAGAGAGAGAGAGAGAGAGAGAGACCGAGTGAATTCGAGAAAGAGAGAGAGAGAGAGACCGAGTGAATTCGAGAAAGAGAGAGAGAGAGAGACCGAGTGAATTCGAGAAAGAGAGAGAAAGAGAGAGAGAGAGAGAGACCGAGTAAATTCGAGAAAGAGAGAGAGAGAGAGAGACCGAGTGAATTCGAGAGAGAGAGAGAGAGAGAGAGAGAGAGAGACCGAGTGAATTCGAGAGAGAGAGAGAGAGAGAGAGAGAGAGAGAGAGAGAGACCGAGTGAAATCGAGAGAGAGAGAGAGAGAGAGAGAGAGAGAGAGAGAGAGAGAGACCGAGTGAATTCGAGTGAATTCGAGAGAGAGAGAGAGAGAGAGAGAGAGAGAGAGAGAGAGAGATAGAGAGAGGGGGGGGGGGGGATATTGATAACACGCTCAGCCACTTGAGTTCATATACGCCCACACACCCTCTCGAAACCGCGTGTATGTTCGAAAGAGTGCGTGAGCGTGTTATTGGGCGATGTTAGTAGAAGTTTGGGGACGGTCAATGGTAAGGATTTTTGCGTTCTCTCTCTCTCTCTCTCTCTCTCTCTCTCTCTCTCTCTCTCTCTCTCTCTCTCTCTCATTCTCTCTCTCTCTCTCTCTCTCTCTCTCTCTCTCTCTCTCTCTCGCTTCTCTCTCTCTCTCTCTCTCTCTCTCTCTCTCTCTCTCTCTCTCTCTCTTTCTCTCTCTCTCTCGCTTTCTCTTTCTCTCCTTTTCTCTCTCTTGTTTTCTCTTTCTCTCTTTCTTGTTTTCTCTTTCTCGCTTTCTTGTTTTTTTTATATCTCTCTTTCTCTCTCTCTCTCTCTCTCTCTCTTTCGCTCACGTTTTCTCGCTCTCTCTTTCTCTCTTCCTTTCTTTCTCTCTCTCTCTCTCTCTTTCTCTATCTCTCTCTCTCTTGCTTTCGCTTTCTTCCTCTCTGTCAGTCGTGTTCTCTCGTTCTCTCTGTCTCCCTTTCTCTCTCTCTCTCTAAGAAAAAGAGTTAGAGAGAAAAACTGACAGACAGACAGAGACAAACGACTGACGCGCAAGATTCCCTTAACCGTAAATCAAAACACAAAA
>NW_025918730.1:2500-9250 GCF_019202785.1 Penaeus chinensis
GGGATAAGAGGAAGCAAATGAGGGAATGGGAAGAAAGAAAATTAAGCATAAATAAAAGAAATTTCTTAGGAAGAAGAAAATGGATAAACAAGAAATATCACATTGTTCATTGTCTTTAAACACCACAGAGCATTAGAAAGTTTTACCTCTTTATATGTAATGTCGAGGACGCGCGTACAGTAGCTGGCCGGAAGTGCAGTCTGTGATTACTTCCTCCACGAGGGCCCGAAAGAAAATCTCGAGGCCGGAGGAATGTCGAGGCCGGAGAAATCTCGAGGCCGGAGGAAAATCTCGAGGCGGAGGAAAAGCTTCGCTAGGCGGAGGAAAATCTCGAGGTTTCGGAGGAAAAGCTCGAGCCCGGGAGGAAAAGCTCAGGCCGGAGAAATCTCGAGGCCGGAGGGAAAACTCGAGGCCGGAGGAAAATCTCGAGGTCGGAGGAAAAGCTCGAGACTGAAGTAAATCACTAGGCCGGAGGAAAATCTCGAGCCGCAGGAAAATCTCGAGCCCGGAGGAAAACGCGAGGCCGGAGGAAATAACGAGCCGGAGGAAAAGCTCGAGACTGAAGGTAAATCTCGAGGCCGCAGGAAAATCTCGAGGCAAGTAGGAAAATCTTCGAGGCCGAAGGAAAAGCTTGAGACCTCAGGATGACTCCAGCGAAACTGTCTTTAGCATGCGGAGTGAGAAAGTTGCACTGATTCTGAAATATGGTTTTCAGTATAGTTTGTTTGAATAATTATTTCTTTGATTTTTTCCCATCTTTTTTTTCGGAATTACTCGTATGTGTGTGTGTTGTGTGTGGTGTGTGTGTGTGTGGTGTGTGTGTGGTGCGCGTCGCGCAGTCCAACATTCCTAAACATGGATTATCTGATCCCGCATTGTATTTTCCACACTTTTTTTTTTTCCTAAACCCGACAACGCCTCCCCACCGACTTCCCCCACCGTCTTTCCTCCACTCCCACTCAGGACCCCTCCCCCCCTCCTCCCTGTATGCACAACTGCCGGACCGTATCCAGGGCCGCCTCAGCATCACTGCACAATGATAACGAGACTGACTTTTGTATTCTAATCTTGCCTCAGCAGGACAGTTACCTCATTACCCTAATATTGTACATCTCTAGCCACGCCTTATCGCCCATACCTTCTTTCCTCCCTCTCTCCCCCCCCTTTCTTCTTTATTTTTTCTTCCATTACCACTACTCTCCTTTCCCTCACCCTTGTTCTTCCTCTTCCCCTTCCCTTTTCCTCTTCATCCTTCTCATTCCGTATCTCTCCCTTCTTCTTTTTCATTCCCCTTCGCGCTAGAATCTTTATTTTTCTCTCTTCCTCCTCTACTCTTTCCTTTCAATTCCCTTTCTCTTCCTTCGCATCATATCTTCCTCCTTCTCTCCCTCTTCCTGTCTCGCATCATGGCTTTTCCCTCTTACCCATCTCCTATTTTCTCTCCGTCTTCCTTTCCCTCCCCCTTTCTTCTCTCTTCCCTACTCCCCCTCCTTCTCCTCTTCACTCGTCCTCTTCTACCTCACCCTTTCCCTCGATTACTCTCCTCTCCTTTCCTCTCCTATCTCTCTTTCTCTTTCTCTCCCTTTCACTAATCTTCTCGTCTCCCTCAATTCCCTTTCATCAGTCCTCCCTCCCCCTTTCTGCCAGGGTGCCCTGGTCAACGCCCAAATTATGTAATTACGCCAAAATCTATGCCCAAAAAGTGAAATGCCCCTCCAAAACAAGAGGTGATGATAATAAAAATGATTAATCACATATGCATATAGGTATGTCTCAACGGATTATGCCAGACCTTTGTCAGATTTAATGACGGGACAGGTGATCAAAATCTAGGTTTCGGACTCGTTGATACCGGTGGACCTGCGTAATCAACGGTTGATGTATTACAGACGACGAAAGTTCGGGTTGGCATTCGATGATATGTAAATGTAGATCAACGCTATCGTGGGTAAATCATGTTTCTCCCCTGTCTCTGTTCGTGGTTCTCATCTCTCTATCTCTTCCCTATCTCTATCTCTCTCTCTTCTCTCTCTCTCTCTCTCTCTTCTTCTCTCTCTCTCTCTATCTCTCCGTACTTATTATTTATGTGTGTGTTGTGTGTGTATTTAAATGGTATGTATATATATATTTAGATATATATATAAATATTCATTTATATATATTTATATATATATATATAGACGAGTGAGAGAGAGAGAGAGTGAGAGAGAAGAAGAAGAGGAGAGATTTGGTGTGTATATACACACACACACACTCATATATATATATATAGTATATATATAATATATATCCATATATATAATATATATGTGTGTGGTGTGTGGGTGTGTTGTATATATATACCACATAAATAGATATATACAACACACCACACAATATATGCAGATACCCACATACACACGCACACTCACACACACTCACAACACACACAGCATAACACACACACACACACACACACACACAACACACAACTCACACACGCGAGCGCGCGCACACAGAGTGTATGCATATAACTATAGATTGATTATATAAGTAATAGATGATATGTATCCAATTGGAGAGAGATTGGGGGCTAGGGGCAGGTTTCGTGCTGTATCACGTGCCGTTGCGATTTACATTACATATTATACGACTAATATTATTAACAAGCAGTGGGCGTGTGTTGAAATAGATCACATAACCAATGCCGTTAGTATTCTGACTAAAACCTTGATTCAACTTCTCTCTCTCTCTCTCTCTCACTCTCCCTCTCTCTACTATCTATTATCTATTATCTATCTATCTTTATCTCTCTCTCTATCTCTCTCTCTCTCTGAGTTTGTATGGGTATGTGTTAGTGGATATGTGTGTGTGTTATATGTGTGTGTGTGTATGTCTGTGTGTGTTGTGTGTGTGTTGTGTGTGTGTGTGTGTGTTGCTTAATGCGTTGCGTGTTTCTTTTGGTTGTGGGATGGAAAAAAAAAGTTTGTGCATGGAATGTGAGTATATGAGGTGTTTATGTGTACGCTTGAGTCTTTGCAATCCTACGCTTTGTGCGTCTTTATGTTTCGTTGAGCATTTCCGATGCGTGAGCTTATGCATGAGTGCGTATGTTATCTTATGGTTTCTTATATGGAAATATTAACTCAGGTAGAAACACTTGTAAGCGATTTTCCTCTAGGAGTCAGGGTTGAGAGTGGGCGGGGGGGGTTAGGAGGCAAGAATTCACGAAAGGCGGCGGCCTTGGACAGGTCACGCACACATAAGGGAGAGAGAAAGTATTTATTCGGTAGAAAAAGGAATAATAGCACGAATGTGGCTTTGAAGGAGACGTGGGTGAACACAATGATTATGGGAGTCAGTGATGTGATACGAGGAAAAAGAAGAAAATGAGGAATGGGAGATCACATAGACGGTTACACACACACAATACTCCACACACAAAATATATATATTATTACTATTATATGTGTGTGTTGTGTGTGTGTGGTGTGTGTGTGTAGTGTGTGTGTTATTTTTTGTGTATATGTATCAAACGTACAAAATTTGTTTTGAGGGGTATGCCACTTTTATCAGTATGATACTAAAGACCTGAAATACAGACTATGGTAACGAGTATGAAGGATATTATGGAAACAGCCATTCTATGCTGATGGAGTTCTTACTCGAAATGTCATCGGTTGATTACTTCCTAATTTGCCTGGCGTGTTGCATTTTTATAAAATTATAGGCCTTCATGACAATTGGGTCAATATGCGTCAAAAACCGTTATAAGGCCCACTGCTGTGAGTGATAGTGAGATTTTTTGTAAGAATGTGATTACCTTATCATTAAGGAAAATGTTATAGCTACCTTATCATTTTAATCTTATTTCTTTTAATTTACATCAGTGACCATTAGAGTATTTTTCGTTATCTAAATCACGTGGAAATTCGGAAATGTCAGATTCAATTAGGAATAGATAGGTTCCTATTTCTCATATCACATTCGGCGCGCCATAAAACTTTAATGGACGCTTTTTGTATGAGATTATAATAGTTATTATTTAGAGAATGGGTGAATTGGTTGATGTCCTTGATTCGCTCTCTCTCTCTCTCGCTCTCTCTTCTCTCTCTCTCTCTCTCTCTCTCTCTCTCTCTCTCTCGCTCCTCTCTCTCTCTCTTCTCTCTTCTCTCTCTCTTTCTTTCTCTCTCTCTCTCTCTCCTCTCTTACTCTTTCTCTTTCTACTACTCTTTCTCTCTCTCTCTTCTCTCTATCCTCTCTTCTTCCTCCTCTCTCTTTCTTTCTCTCTCCTCTCTCTCTCTCTCTCTCCTCCTCTCTCTTCTCTCTCTCTCTCTCTCTCTTCTCTTTCTTTTCTCTTTCTCTTTCTCTCTCTTCTCTCTTCTCTCTCTCTCCTCTCCCCTCTTCCTCTTCTCTCTCTCTCTTCCTCTCTTCTCATTGTTTCTCTCTTCTCCTCTCTTTTTCGTCATTCTCATTCCTTCCGTAGTATGTTTTATCGGAAGGGAAGAGTATTGATTAAAGGCAAGAAAGAGGGTCCATAGATTTCAAGAAGTCAAGAGATATAATGAGCAAAAAGGGCATACAGACAGACAGATAGATCAGATGGATAAATAGACAGAAAAAAGACAGGCTGACAGGAAGTCAGTCGTCATCATGTAAGAAGTGGTAAGCAACTACAACTTTTCCTCTTTCTTAAATCGTTATACGTCTGAAGGCGAATCAAGAGACATTTGCTGTGTTGATGAAGGAGATGGAAGGAAGGGAAGGAAGAGGGTGGGCAAGGAGGGCGAGGAGGGGCAAGAGGGTGTACGATGCCGGGAGACGAGAATGAGTCCAATCAAATCATGACGTCGGACATCAGATTAGCCAACTAACTCATGACGGCGGTTGTCTAATTTCCGGCGTGATTAGCACATTCCCGTATGCAGTCCGAACATGTTCCTGCGATTGGGGATTACGATAAGATCGACCGTAATTTGGGGGAATATGGCTGATAATTGGGGGGGCTGGCCTGAGAGGGATGCTGGGAGGGGTGAGGTGTTCTCGTGGGAGATTTCCGACCTTTTTGCGAGGGGGGTGGTAAGGCTGATGTTCCGATGGAGGTGAAGTGTGTCGTGGGGCGCTTTCTTTCCCCCGCTGGAGGCTGCGGGCGAAGTATCACATGCGCTGAGTCTGCAACGTGTGCAAGATAGCAGGGACGTTTGCTAGTTACAGCCATTAAAGGCAAAAGACAATAGGGAGAGCATAGGGACAGGGGACCAGGGGACATAAGAAGACAGGGAACCAGAGAGAGTGAGCGATGAATGAGAGAGGAGAATTGGCGCACGGGCGTGACGGGCGCCTCCGAAAACAGACTATGAGGATGGACGGACGTGGCTTGAATGATTTCACGCCCAGATAGATATAAAATGATGGAATTCTCCGAGCGGGTAGTCAACCGTAAGACCCGGAGTTCGTTGATAGAGTGTCATTACTCCGCTGTCCCATATAGTTACAGAGTCGTCTGAAATCGCTGGGTCGTTCTGGTTACAGGCAGCGTGATTTGTCGTCGCTATGCATGTCATCATTTCCATCTGATTTGTCTCATCTACCATTCTGGTTTTCCTTCCCACTGGGGGCGCGGTTCTTGGGATAAACGTGGATGGGAAGGAGGAGGAGTTTGGAGGAGGAGGTGGGGGGGAGGTTAAGGGGGGAAGGCGAGATTAAGAATATTAATCGCCAAGGAGAGTTGAAGAAAGAGACAGATGGGGAGGAATTGATCATCACACACGCAGATACACGGCAATTCACAGGTAGTTGGATCAGGTGTTCTCCTGTGTTTGATGTACGGCCCACAGTTGCGCCGTGTCACCTGCGCTTAACGATAATAAGCCATTCGGAGATGCGGCAGCCTTGTGTGGTCGAGCGTAGGTTTGTGGCAGGCAGGGCCAGGGAGAATTGTATGTAATTGGCGTGTGCGTGTGAATACATTACAAAACACTCTTTTGTATAGACACGTGTCGGAGTTTGCCGTTGCATATTCTGTCTAACGTTTTCCTTTGGAATGGCAATAGTGAATCTTGAAGTAAGGCTTTGGGCGCTCTCAGCCACGCAGCCAACATGCCAACGCCGGATACAACAACAAACAACAGTGCCGAGGACGACGGAGACTCTGAGCCCTTGACCGCTTGAGTACCCAGCTGGGTATCTTCGGGTCCTTCCTCCTCAGTAGCCGTCTCGTAGGCAGCCCTGTTACGAGGCACGAGCCGTGTTATATGGCCCGTGCTCCGTAAACAGAGCAACCACTATCACAGGCGACACAGTCAGGCGACGAGGACGTATATCAAGCCGGACTATATGGCGTATTAATATGAACCTATCCACGCCGGCACTCCCTCGGGACGGGTTCTTGCGCGGACGTCGGCTGTGGGTGGACGTCATGATCATGAGGCCATGAGAGTGCGCGGGGGTGTGGACGTCACGTTCATGATGTCATGTGAAGTGCAGCGCGGAGGATGGGGGAGAGGAGAGGGGGTTTTGGAGTGTTTTCTTTTCTCTTTTATGAATTTTCCATATGTTCATATATTTTTTTTTTACTCTCTCTCTCTCTCTCTGTCTCTCTCTCTTTCTCTCTCTCTCTCTCTCTCTCTCTCTTCTTCTCTCTCTCTCTCTCTCTCTTCTTACATCTACCCATACAAACTGAAATGTTCACACCTATTTGTTTCCACACCATAATTAATATTATAATTGAAACTCTGTTATAAGTAATATCACGAAACTAAATCTTCCTCA
>NW_025918731.1:0-10222 GCF_019202785.1 Penaeus chinensis
TTTTTTTTTCTTTGCATAAAAAACACAATATTTCCCCACAAAAACGATTCCCCCTGTTTTTAAATTTAGGGGAAATGTTTTGGATGTTAAAACCTTCTACGCGCCAGTGGTTACAACATTATATATAATACAGACACAGAAAGTGTTGGAATGTGTGTGTTTGGGGTGGTTTTGTGTGTATTTTTGTGGGTTGTGTGTATGTTGGGGTGTAAAAATATATACATATTTTTAAAAGGCCCTGCCGCAAGGTTTCAAGTGTTTAGGCACTGGACCCCGGGACCTTCGTTGCCCGAGTTAATCGCGGTGGGGATTGTAAAAATGCCTGCGCTCTGACTGCTGGCTCGAGCCCGAAAAACACATATCCCCCTCGAAATAAAAACCCCGGGTTTTGGTAGGGGAAGTCACCGCCGGGGCACAATTTTGTTAGCCCCCCGAACTGCGGTTGATTGGGAAAGGCCCCAAAACAGGCAAGCGTGGCACTGCCATATATCCTTATTGGGAATTGAGAGAAAACCTATGTCCCTTTTTTTGGAAGGGATACATAAATTATAATATTTAATATTTTATAAAATATATATTTTAAATATATATGTGGTGTTGTTTTGTTTTGGTGTGTGGTGTGTGTGTGTTGGGGTGGTGTGTTGTGTTTTGTGTGTGTGTGGGGGATTGTGTTTGGTGTTTTTGGGGGTGTGATATCCCATAAAATGCATCATGCTTTATACAAAATTTTAATAAAATACTTTCATACATAAATATATATAAAAATTTTATATTTTATATATATTGTACATAATATGAAAGGTGACTCCCGGGTCTGTCGGGTCCCCAAACTTTAGTTTTTATTTAATTGTGGCACCCGTGTCATTAGTTTTTTGTTTTTTTTGTAAATATTGTTCTTGAAGTTCCGAATTTTTCGAACATTTTTTTTTGAGTTTAAATAAATTTTCAGAGATTTTTTCCTATTTTCTTATTTGGAAAACGATCCCCAAAAAAAAAAAAAAAAAAAAAAAAAAAAAAAAAAGATCTTGAACCTTTTTGGGAAGGAGAGAATTATCCATTAAATTCATTAACCCCTATATATAATTTTGTTGGTTGCGTGTGTGTGTGTTTGTGTGGTGTACTTAGCGGGGGGTGTGTGGGGTGTGTGTGTGTGTGTGTTGTGTGTGTGTGCGTGTGTGTTTTGGGTTTTGTGTTGGTGTATCCCAGAAAAAACAGTCTTTAATCTGATCAAATTTTTAATACTTTTTCCAAAATTAAAAAAGAGATGAAATTAATATCATCATCTTAAAGGAAAAAAAAAGAAAAATGATAATGTCATCTTTTAATTTTTCCCAATTACCCTGTTAAAGGTCCCATTTTCTTTTGAAATAAAAAAAAAGAGAAAGGGGAGAGAGAAAGGGGAGAAGGGGAAGGAGACGGGAAAACAAATAAAAAAGCATCATATACATCTCACCAATTATTGTTTGGGGTCTTTTTTTCCAGACATTTTTCCTAAAATTTTCCCATCACGCCCTTTGTTTTTTCCCAAACTTCATCTCCGTTTTCCATTTCCTCGCCCCAACTTTCTGTACCCTTTTTTATCTTACTTGAATCTTTTTTTTAAACTTCCTTTTAATACAATCTTCTTTGTTTCCTTTTAAACCCTTAATTTTCATCTTCCTCTTTTCATTTCGTTTGTCTTTTCCTTTTCACTTTCCTTTTCCCCTCTTTATCTTCCTCTTCCTAACCCTTTTCCCATTTCTTTTTCCCTTTTGGGTCACTTCCTTTTCCTCATAATCTTTCATCTTTTATCTGTCATTTTTTCCCCCCCCATCTCCCTGTGTCGTCTTCCTCTTCATTTTCATTTTCCCATCCTCTGTCATTTTCCTCTTTTTTCTTGTGTTATCTTTCTCTTCATATCACGCCCTCATTTTCTCCTTCATCTTCATTTTCCCTTTTTCCTCCTTTATCTTTCCCCACACCATATGTCTTTTCCCCTTTTAATAAACCTCCTCATTCAAAATTCCCTTTTCATTTTCCCCGGCCCCGCCATTTCCCCCCCTTCATCTCTATCCCCAAAAATTTTTTCCCAATCAAATCCCCCGAGGGATACCCAAATCCGAATCTCTTGGGTATACTCCCCCTTATCCTCAGGGATATCCTTAACCCCACCCTCCGATAAAACTCCTATACTCCCCTGTATATACCCTTTAAAACCCCTTACACTCCCCTTTTCTCCTATATTCCCCCCTCTAAAGCCCCCAATTTTATCATCAAATTTTAAATAAAAACCGGGAAAAAAAAGGGAAAAATCTAGGGGTTCTCATTTATCCCGTTTTGGGGACTGTCTTTTTAAAACCATTTCCCTTTTAACCCACTTCCACTCTCCTTGGCCCGTCATTCCCAAACCCCCCCCCTCACCGCAGTCATTTTTTTAAACCCTTACTAAATCTTCGGGCAATTGAAAATTCTCAAAAGAAACCCCAACCCTTCTCTCGGCCCTTTTCAAAAAGCCTTTTTCTAAAATTTTAGTCTGGCAATTTAACTATTATGGCCTTCTTTACGGCCCCTTCGCTTTTCTTTTCATTAAACCAATCATCTCTCTCTCCTCCTCTCTCCCTTTTCCCCTCCTCTCCTCCTCTTCTCCTCTCTTTCCTACCTCTCTATTTTTCTCCTCTCTCTCTCTCTCCTTTTCCCCTCCTCTCTATCTTTCTTTCCTTTCTCTCTTTCTCTCTCTCTTTTCTTTTTCCCCAGCGGGCAGGGCCCTTTAAACCCTTTGGTTTAAAAAATAGTTTTTCACTTTTTGACAAGTAATTGCTTTGACGTGGCTCAAAACAGGTCAACCCGTTGCTCATTCCTCCCCGCTTAAACCCACTTTTATCACGCCCCTTTTTCTCTCCCCCTTTTTTACCCCCTTTGGGTAAAAAATTTGCCCCGCGCCTTTTCCACAAAAAACTTGCTTTCCTTTTCTTTGCCTTTCGCTCTAATTTTTGTTTGTCCTTTTTTTATCATTTAGTTTTTGTTTATTTTCAATTTTTCCCTGTAAATTTAAAACCGGCGTTTTGGGCCCTAGAATCTTCCCGAAGGGTAATGGGCAAAAATTTTTTTCGGTTTAACCACGGGAGGCAAATTCAAAATTTCCGCATGATTTTTGTTTATATTTTTGGGGTCTAAATCAAATTTAGTTTTTTGAATATTTTAAAATTTTAGTTTTATTTGAATAATTTAAAAAAAAAGGGTTTAAACAGATGATAAGGGAAAACATTCCAAGAAAGGAGGGGGAAAAAGCATTCCTTTCGAAGTCTGTACTACGTGCGCGCGGGCCCAGTGGGGTGTTTGTGTAATGGTTTTTTTTGGGTGTGGTTTTGTTTTTTCTTTTGTGTGTGAAATTCCCACATTTGTCTATTTAAAAAAGCAAAATAAACAGAAAGGGGAAAGAGGCTGATAGAAAGGATGGAATTTTATAAAAAAAATAAACAGAAAAAAAGTATTCAAAGAATGTATGTATATATTTAAAAAATAAAATTTTTACTTTTTCTGCAAGCTTTTCAAAATTTATTTCCAAACCCTCCTTTTTTCTTTATTCTTCAACTGTTTTTTTCGAAAACTTTAAATTTAAAAAACACAACGGGCCCTTTACTTTCCCCCACAATTTTTTATGGTAAGTAAAAACTGACCCTGCCGCCCCCCCAGAGTTATTGAGAACCAAAAACGGCAGGGGGGAAAATTTTTTTTTGAAACCACGTGGCGCCCCTATTATAAATTTTTGGGTAAATTTTTTAATTTTTTTGGGCTCAATTAAAATTTTTGAAATTTATACATCTGAAATTTTTGATAGCTAATGATTTAGATAAATTTTTAGATAGAAGGGAAAACTAAATAGGAGAGAAAAGGGGGGAGAAAAATAGGGTGGTAGATATAGATAGAAAAAAAGGGTAGTTAGATAACAAACGAATTGTGTGTTTTGTTAAAAAAGTATATTATTTTATATACATAAAAAATATAAACTAATGGACAATTTTTTTTCCCATGAACCAATTTTAATGGCAAATTTAAAAATTTTCCCCATAGATTTTTTTCATAATTTTTTGGTCCCCCAAATCTAAAGGGGAGTTTTTTGAAAAAATTCATTTAGTTTTTTAAATATAAAAACAAGGGGAAGGTTGATTAATAGAAAAACATTCATACATATTTATTATATTTATTAAAAAATTTTTTTTTTTTATTTTAAATTTTAATTTTTTAAAAATTTTTTATTATTATAAATTTATATATTATTGTTTTTTGTGGGGGTTTTGTTGGGGGTTTTTGGGGGTGTGTGGGGGGGGGTTTTTGGGGGGGTTTTGTTACCACAAAAACCAAAAAACCTTCTTTTTTATTAATTTTAGGATATATAAATAATATAAATTTAAAATTAAAATATAAAATATTTAAATTTTAATTTTTATTTACATAATATATTTTAAAAAATATATATTTATTATATAATTTTTTGTATACATATATATATATGTATATATTAAAAAATTATATATAAATATTTTATATATATATTTATTTTTTAAATATCATAAAATTTTGAAAAATATATAATATATTTATAATATTATGTATTATATATTTATTTATATATATATATTATTGTTTGTGTGTGGTTTTGTGTTGGGGTGTGTGTGTGTGTTTGCGATCATATGTTTTTTTTTGTTTTTTTGGTGTAAGTGTGTGTGTGTGTGTGTTTTGGGTTTTTTTAATTTCATATATACGCAAAATAAATTTTTGAAAATATATATATAATTTTTAATATATAAATATATTATATTTTTTATTTATATTTATATACACCACACACAACACCCCACCAAATCACAAAAAACACCAACACACAATATATATATAATAAATTATATCTTTTTTATATATTATATATATATTATATAAATATATAATAAACATTTATACGGGATAAATTTATGTAACATTTTTAAAATTTATATATATATATTTTATTTTATTTATTACACACACACAACATATAAAAATATTAAAAATTTAAAATTTTTTTATTTATATAAATATAATATTTAAACTATATTTTTATATTTAAAATTAAAACATAATAAGCATATTATAAAGTAACTTTAAAATTTATATATATTTTTATTTTTTATATACACACACCCCCCAAAACCCCCCACCACACACACATATATTAATATATATATATATAAAATATATAAATAAATATATTTCATTTATATTTTTAAAATTTTATTTATATATATTTTATTTAAATATTTTTATATATAAATAATAATTTATGCACTGTATGTGCTCTAAAAATTTAAAATTTTATTTTTTTTTACTTTTACATAAACAATTTTGCCCTTACCATTTAATTTTGCCTGATGTCTTTTCAAAAACCCTTTTGCAAGTTTTTTTTGAAAAGGGATTTAAAAAAAAAAAATAATTTGGGCATCTGCCTGTCGCCCAACCTTAAAACACGTGCACCCAAGGGGTTATTAAAGGGAAACCCTTTCGACAGCGGGGGGTATTTTTTTAATAAACACCCCTCATATTTTTTGTTTCGTCCCAAATTAAATGGGGTGGGTGTGTTTTGGTTTTGTGTGTGTGTGTTTTGTGTTTGTTTTGTTTGTGTGTGTGGGGTGTGTTTTGTTTGTATTTTTGTGTTTTTTGTGGGGTTGTTGGGTTTTTGTGTGGGATGTGTGTGTTTTGGGTGTGTGTGTATGGGTTGTGTGTGTGTGTGTGTTAGTTTTTTAATAAACAACCCCTAAAAAAAAATTAAGGAAAATAAAAATGGGGACGGAAACGGACACTCTCCAAAAAACTTCCTGATATTTTGATATTAACTCGGGCCCAAAAAGCCCTCAGTTTTTTCTAGCTTTACCTTTTGCTTTTCGTTTTCCCTTTGGGCTAAACGGAATTTTTACCTTCGAAAAATTCCATTGCTGTATCTACAGGCAATTTAAAAATAATAAAAAATGATGATGATGATTGGGGGATGATGATGAAGTTAATTTAAAGATAATAGTAATAATTGTTAAAAAATAATGAAAATTTTAATAATAAGTTTTAATAATTTAAAAAAATAAAAATTAAATTTAATTTAAAAATAAAAATAATTTTCAAAAAAAACAATTTAAAAATAATAATAACAGCAAAAAAAAAACAAAAAAATTTTAATGATAATAATAATTTAAAAATAAATTTAAAATAAATTTTTATAATAAATTTAAAAATTAATAAAAATAATAATAATTTTAATAAAAATAATAATTAAAAATAAATAATTTACAATAATAATTTAAAAACAAAATTTAAAATAAAACAATTTAAAATTTTTAAAAAGGGCGCTTGCGTACTTCATTTTCCTAACCTTTTTTCTCTCTCTCTCTTTGCGTGGGGGGCGAAGGGAAAGAATGGTTTTTTCATTACAGTTTACTTTAAAGGGTTTTTAAAAAATTACTTAATCCAAATTTTCCAGCTTATCGTGTTCGAATTTTGGTTAAACGAAGATTTTTATTACCCGGAAATGACGTTTTCTGGTGTGGGTTTAAAAAAGGGTTTCCCTTTTGAAGAATTTTTTCGATTTTCCCCCTCTACTCCCTTTTCCCCAAATTTAATTGGGAACATTTAAACAAAAAAAAACCCTTTTTTTAAGTATTATTTTTTTTTTTGGGTTTTTCAATTCTAATACAAACTTTGCTATTTTGGGTTTTAATTTACGCAGTCCAATCTTTTCAAATTTTGGGCCATTTCATTTTTTTAAAAATCCCATTTTTTTTTTTTTTCTCGAAGTACGCCCGACAACATGCACTTTTTGTATATAACGGGTTTGTTTTTATGAATAACAGGTAAAAAATTTAAAAATAGAGATTGATTTGTTTTTGATTTACATACTGTGGATTTAATTTAAATTTATTAATTATTTTATATATAATTGTTGATAGATAGGATAGTTTAAAGGGAGTTTTTGTGTTTGGAAAGTGTTTCTTGTTGCGTTTTGTGTTTGTGGGGTTTGTGTTTATTATAAAATTTTATTTTTTTATATATATATATATTTTTTTATATATATATTTATATTTTTTATATAATTTTTAAAATATATATATATTTTTATATATTTTTATGTATTATTTACATATATTTTTAATATATATTATATATTTATTATATATTATTTATATTATATATATATTTTATGTATGTTTTTATTATTTTATTTTATATAAAATTAATATTTTGGGATATATTTATAATTTATTTTTTATATGTATGTTATATACTATGCTTTCATATATATATTACATAAATATTATTTATCGAAATTATATTAAACAAAAAAATCTTGATTTCTATTGAATTGATATACGCCCTCGCTGTTTTATTTTGGGAAAAAACAGGGGGAAAAAAATCTCCTTCAATTGAATTTTTTAAGGGTATCAAAGTCATTTTTTCCTGGTTAAAAAAAGGGATTATGTAAAAATAATTTAAAATTTCCTGATTTCATATTTGCAAGAAAAAAAACTTTAAAAATTTATTCAAAATTTAAAACATTTTATATAAATATTTTATATATATATATATATATATTAAATTTAAAAAGGACCCTTCTTTAAAAAAAAAATATAATTTAATTTTAAAACCTGCGTAACCAAAAAAGCCACCTAAACACACCGGGCCATGTTTTCTCCGCAGAATTTTCCCGAATCCGTCGCCCCGGGCAAGGGGGGGGGAGCGGACCCGGGTTTAGCCTCCCGGTTTGCTCCCCCACAAGCATCGTAAATTTTATAAAACATCATAAAGATGGGCCCTTCTACGGTTTTTTCCCAAAGTGATTTTTTCCCTTTTTTTTCTAACAAATTTATGGGGATTTTCCCAAAAATTCCACTTTTATACATACCCTTTTGAAACCCCGTTCATGTTGACAAATTTTATAAAAGGTATGAAGAGAAGGGAAATCTTCCCCAATACAAGGATGTATTTGACCGGGGTTTTGACTCTGTCTTTGTCAGAAAAAAATGGGGAAATACAATTTTATTTTGACGAAAACGAGTGAAACCCGGGCAAAAAATCTCTTGTTTTGGATGATATTCATTTTATTTTTCCTTTTATAAAAAAATTTACAATTTAGTGTTCTATTCTGATTTTCTATGTGTTTGTTTATATATATGACTATATGTATAAAGTTGCAAAATTTCATTCACACATACCATGTTCACAGAAGACATGTCTACCATTACACAACGATTCACACTTGCTTGGATGAGAGTCAACAAATTCTCAATCTCGTTAACTCTTGATCTCTTCTTATTTTTTCTCCTCTTCTCCTACCTTTCCATCGCCTTTCATTCCCTCTTTCTCTACTACTCCCCCCTTCCCTCCCTCCTCCCCAAACCCTTCCCCTTCCACCCTCCCCTCCCCCCAAGCTTCCCTTCCCTCCTCTTTCTCCCTACCTCGCCTTCCTCCCTCCTCCCCCCATTTTCCCTTTTCCCCTTCCCCTTACCCTTCCCTCCCTCTTCCTCCCCTTTACCTCCCCTTTCCCCCTCTCTCCCCTTCCCCTCCCCTTCCCTCCCACCTCCTCCCTTACCTCACTTCCCCTCCTTTCCTCTCAACCCTCCCTTTTCCTCCCTCCTCCTCTCCTACCCTCCAACTCCCCTCCCTCCTCCTCCCCTCACCCTCTCCTTCCCTCCTCTTCCTCCCTATCCCTTCCCTCCCTCCTCCTCCCTACCCTCGCCTTCCTCCATATTCCTCCCCCTACCTCCCCTATCCTCCATATTCCTCCACTACCCTCCCCCTTTCCTTCCTCCTCCCCCCAACCCTCCCTTCCCTCCCTCCCTCCTCCCCCCAACCCTCCCCTTCCCTCCCTCTTCCTCCCCCTACCCTCCCCTTACTCCCTACCCTCCCCCCAACCTCCCCATTCCCTCCCTCTCCTTCCCCTACCCCACCGCTTCCCTCCCTCCTTCTCCCCTACCCTCTCCTTCCCTCCCTCTTCCTCCCTTCCTTACCCCTTCCTTCCCTCTTCCTCCCCTTCCCACCCCCCCTCTCCCTCTTCCTCCTCCCAACACTATAGTTCCGTTTAATGCTGCGTCGCCTTAAAAAAAAAAAAAAAAAAAAAAAAAACACCACACAAAAAAAGCGAGGGGTGGGAGGACTCATCTAGGATTCAATAGGGCGTACCTTTTGTTTGTTTATTTGTTTTTTGTTATTGTTTTCCCTTGTTTATTTGTATACGTGTCGAGTCCCTCTTTCTTCGCTTGAGTTCGCAGCAGAGAGAAAATGGTTGACTTTGACAGAAATGGTTCTGTGTTGTTCGTTTAAGTTTTGCTCTTTGTGCGTTTTATTATATTTTTTCTTTGTTAGTGTTTATATACTTGGAATGGGAATTGTCTTGTATGTCTGTTTGTTATTTATATCAAATTTTTTTTATGTATGTTTTATTGTCTGTGTCTCTTTTTTTATTTTGTGTCTTGCGCAGGAATGGCGAACTTTTAGATGATGATGATGATGACGTTAATGATAATAATTTATAATAATGATAATAATAGTTATGATAATATAATAATAATAATAATAATAAATATATAATAATCATAATATAATAATAATAATAATAATAATAATAAATAATAACCAAATAATGACATAAACAACACGACAACAATTAATTAATGATGTTGTTGTTATTCTTCTTATTATTATTATTATCTAGCAGTAGCCGCATCATTATTATTATAATTGTTGTCGTGTGTTTCTTATCATTTATTGTTATTATTTGTGTGTAAAAACTCGCGCGTATTTTCAATAATATAGTGATAATGATTAATAATAATATTAATATGAGAATAATAATTGATAATTAACAATAATGAAAAATAACAACAACCACACAATTAAATATAGTATGATGATAATGATGTGATGATGATAATAAGAGAAGAAACCTCAACAACAACAATGATAATGATAATATTGATAATAATAATAATAATAATAATAATAATGATAATAATAATGATATTAATATATAATAATAATATCAATGAGGATGATGATAATAAAATTGATAACCATTAAAGAATTATAAATACCAATGATACATAAAGTTGAATTATGGCAGCCATCCTGCATAGGATTTGTGAAACACTAAAACAATATATTTTTGCAACAATAATTCGAAACGATAAATTCTCTTGATCAATAAATAAACAAATTGTGATTTTGG
>NW_025918732.1:0-2500 GCF_019202785.1 Penaeus chinensis
AAGAAAGAGACAAAGACAGAAAGAGGGAATAGGAATACATTATGAATGAAGGAAATGTGTGTGTGTATATGTACATTATATATATATATATATATATATATAAAAATATATATAAAAATATATAATATATATAGAGAGAGAGAGAGAGAGAGAAGAGAGAGAGAGAGAGAGAGGGGGGGGGGGGGGCAGAGACAGATGTCTGATGAGCCAGAGAGCAAGACTTCCTCGAGGATCAAGGCCGGAGAGAGCTCCTTCAGCGCTGGTCACAGGGCGTGTAGCGTTACCTGGCCATTGATCAAACCTCACCACGAGTCAGGTGTGGCGCGGGGCAGTGTCACACGCGGTTGTCATGACGACCATTGTGCGCATCCTGTTACAGGCGGGGACTCCGGGCGGGTGTCCCCCTGCGCCTATTGCCTCCCTGCTTCTCGGGTCTCCTTCCCTTCTTTCTCGGTTTTCTCTCTTCTGTGCAGCGTGTATTGCTTTTCTAATTCCCTGTTTTATTTTATCTCCCTTTGACTTATTTGCTATCTTCCTTGATTCGTTCCAGGGGGACCGAGCTGTGTCTATTGTTTTTTCAATTCTTCATTCTCTTTTTCCTTGCATTTCTTGACTCGTTTCAAGGAGACAGACCCCCCCACTCTCTCTCTCTCTCTCTCTCCCTCTCCTCTCCCTCTCCCTCTCCCTCTCCCTCTCCCTCTCCCTCTCCCCTCCCTCTACCCTCCCTCTCCCCCTCCCTCTACCCTCCCTCTCCCCCTCCCTCTACCCTCCCTCTCCCTCTACCCTCCCTCTCCCTCTCCCCCTCCCCCTCCCTCTACCCTCCCTCTCCCTCTCCCCCTCCCCCTCCCCCTTCCCTCCCTCTCCCCCTCCCTCTCCTCTCCCCCTCCCTCTCCCTCTCCCTCTCCCCCTCCCCCTCCCTCCTACCCTCCCTCTCTCCCCTCCCTCTCCTCTCCCTCTCCCCCTCCCCCTCCCTCTCCCTCTCCCTCTCCCTCTCCCTCTCTCCTTCCTCCCTCCTCCCTCCTTGTTGGTATCCTCTTGCCCTCTCTCTATCTATCTATCTCTGTTTCTATATCTGTCTGTCTTTCTCTTTATCTCACTCCCTTTTCACCTTTTAGTTTTCTCTTATTTCTTCTTATTTTCACTTTCATCATCTTACATTCTCTCTCGTCCGTTTCCTCCGACTCCAACATAATCTCTGTCTCCCACTCCCCTTTCATTTTCTTTCTTCTATATCTTGTTCTCCCTTTCTTTTACTTTCCGTCCCCTCTCCTTCCCTTTCTCATTCGCTGTCTCTTTGCTTTATTCCTCTTTCTTCTCCTTTCCCTTCCTAGTTCCTTCTTCTTCCTCCTTACCAACCACCTTTCTATATCTTACATTCTCTCTCTTCCCTCTTTCTTATTTATGATCATCCCCTTTCTTTTCCTTCTTCTCCTCCACCCACTACGTTCCCCTTTTCCCATTCCTCGTATCCGATTCCTCCTCTCCTTCTGTCCATCTCTTCCTCTCTCTTTACCTCCTCTCTTCCACTCCCCGCCCCCCCCCCCACCTCTCCCTTTCTCCTCTCCATTCCCTCTTCCCACTCTTTCCTCCTTCATCTCCCTTTCATCATCTTTCCCTCTTCCTTCTCCCATCTCCCTTTCACAGTCTCCCCCTCCTCCTCTCCTACTACCCCCTATGGCAACCTCCCCTCACCCCCCCTCCTACCCCTTTTCCGTAATCTTGTCTCGTGTCTGTCTGCGTCTTTGTGATCCTTCTGAAGGAAGTCCCCCCCCCCCCTCCCTTCCCTGGGCGAAGGATGGAACGAGGGATAGGAGGAGGGAAGGAGAGAGACGGAGGAGAGAGTGGGAGAGGGAGGGGGAGGGGGAGGGAAGGGAAGGGAAGGGAAAGGAAGGGAAGGGAAGGGAAGGGAAGGGAAGGGAAGGGAAGGGAGGGAGGGAGAGGGAGGGAGGGAGAGGGAGGGAGAGGGTGGGAGGGGGAATGGCGTTGTTGGAGTTATCATTGTTACTATTATTATTATTATTATTATTATAAATTATTAGAGAGTATGATTGTTATTGATATTATTATTATTATTATTATTATTATGACTATGATTGTTATTGATATTATTATTATTATTATTATTATTATTATGACTATTATAAATATAACCATTATTACTATTATTAGTATTACTATTGTTATTTTGGTTATTATTGTTTTTACTACTATTATTATAATTATCATCCTCATTTATGGTAATAACGAGATTGGCGTTGGCGCAGAGGTGAAGAAACAAAAGAAATGAACAATTAGCTGTTAGAGACATTGGTTTAAGGATTGAGAGGAGGTTCAGGAACGCAAATAGAAGTGAAATGGAAATGGTAATAATGACAAGTGAAAAATAAGTCTCCTAAAATTAATTCCCGTAAAAAAATATATATATTAATAATTTCTAACGCCGGAGCGCAGAAGAAAACAAGAGGGAAATGTGTCATCGTAATCTCAGCTTTATAGCCCG
>NW_025918732.1:5000-7500 GCF_019202785.1 Penaeus chinensis
CCCCATTCTCTCCTTCCGCCGCCTCCTCCTCATCTTCTTCCCCTTCCCCATTCTCGCCTTCCGCCTCCTCTTCCTCTTCCTCCTCCTCCTCCTCCTCACCTTCCTCCTCCACCTTTCTCCTCCTCCTCCTCCTCCTTCCTTCTGCTGCCCCTCCTTCCTCGTCACATTAACGTCTCCTGTGTTTGACTTTAGGATCCAATACACAATCAGTAGGACACCGATGATGCATGGAAACAGGGGCGTTTTCCCCTAAAGAATTCACTTAACGTTGCTCTCCCTTCTCTCTCTCTTCCTTCCTTTCTTTCTCTTTTTCTTTCTTTTCTTTCTTTCTTTCTTTCCCATTCTCTCTGTCTATCTCTCAATCTCTATTTCTTTTCCTCTTCTCTCTCTCTATCTCTTTTTCTCTTTTTCTCTCTATCTCTCTATCTCTCTATCTCTCTCTCTCTTTTTGTCTTTAATTATTTTTCTGTGTGTGCACATACATGCGGTTTGCGTGCATATGTGCGTACTTGTGTGTTCTAGTGTGTACGTGGATTTGTGCGTGCGTCCGTATGTGCGTGTACACTTTACAACAGTGTATGTACATACATGTTTGTCGGATGTTTATTTAGATGTTATCCCTCGCCTTTCGTGTTTGCTTTTGATTTGCCAAGACTCAAAAATCCCCCCACTCTCGCATTAAAAAATTCATCGCCCCGAAAACACTTTTCTCTATTTTCTCATACGCGATATTAAAATATTTTTCGTCATATTCAAAGGACGAGACCGCCGCCCTCTCCTCCTCCTCCTCCTCCTCCTCCTCCTCCCCCTCCCCCTCCTCTTCCTCCTCCCCCCTACCCCTCCTCCTCCTCCTCCTCCTCCTCCCCCCCTCCTCTTCCCCCTCCTCTTCCCCCTCCTCTTCCTCCCTCCTCTTCCTCCCTCCTCTTCCTCTTCCTCCTCCTCTTCCTCTTCCTCCCTACTCTTCCTCCCTCCTCTTCCCCTTCCCCCTCCTCCTCCCCCTCCCCCTCCTCTTCCTCCTCTTCCTCCTTTTCCTTCTCTTCATTCTCCTCTTTCCCCCCTCCACTTCCTCCTCCTCCTCCGCCTCCTCCTCCTCCTCCTCCTCCTCCTCCTCTTCCTCCCTCCTCTTCCTCTTCCTCCTCCCCCTTCCCCTTCCTCTTCCCCCTCCTCTTCCTCCTCCCCCTCCTCTTCCTCCTCTTCCTTTTCTTCATTCTCCTCTTTCCCCCCTCCACTTCCTCCTCCTCCTCCTCCACTTCCTCCTCCTCCTCCTCCTCCTCCTCCTCCTCCTCCTCCTATTTTTATCACGCAAGAAGTTCCTTGATGAGATTGTTATTGATATTGAGAACCGATTACAAGTTTTGGCCGCGAGGGGGGGATGTGGGGAGGGGGAGGGGGGAGGCAGGGGCGCAGGTGGGTGTGATTAAAGATATTCGTTAATTCCGGTTTGCGGTGGAGGGCCTTGCAGTTGTTTGTCTTTGTTTGTTTTTCTATATTTCTCTCTTACTCTTGCTTATTCTCCATCTCTTTCTCTTCTTTCTTCTTTCCTTTCTTCTCTTGTCCGTCCTTTTCTCTTTTCTTTTCTTCTTTTTTTCTCTCTCTCTTACTTACTTACTTACTTTTCTCTTTCTCTTTTACTTTTTTCTCGCTTGCTTTGACCGTCTTTCTCTTTTTTATTTTTTCTCTCTCATTCTCTGTCTATCTCTCTTGCTCTTTTTTGTGTTACTCACTTTCACTTTTTATTTCTTTATATCTCTCATTCTCGTTAGTTTCCTTATTTGTCTCTTCTTCTTTTTTTTCTCGTTTTGCTCTATTCTTTCATTCCTCTTTACATCTTTATCACTTTTCTTTCCCATTTCTTCCTCTTTCACTTCAGATATCTTTACTATTTTTTTCTTTCTCTTACGTTTTATCTTTTTTCTACGTTTCGTCTTTTCTTTTATCTTATTTTCTTGCATTTCCGTTTGCATCTCTTCTTTCTCTCTGCTTTTTTATTAATTAATCCCGTGTTTTAAATATTCATTACGTGGGGCTTCAGAGGAAATTAACGTGAAGCCCATTTTTCTCCTCTCCTCTCTCTCTCTCTCGCTCTCTCTCTCTCTCTCTCTCTCTCTCTCTCTCTCTCTCTCTCTCTCTCTCTCTCTCTCTCTCTCTCTCTCTCTCTCTCTCTCTCTCTCTCTCTCTCTCTCGCTCTCTCTCTTTCTTTCCCTCTCTCTCTCTCTTTCTTTCCCTCTCTCTCTCTCTTTCTTTCCCTCTCTCTCTCTCTTTCTTTCCCTCTCTCTCTTTCTTTCCCTCTCCCTCTCTTTCTTTCCCTCTCCCTCTCTTTCCCTCTCCCTCTCTTTCCCTCTCCCTCTCTTTCCCTCTCCCTCTCTTTCCCTCTCCCTCTCCCCCTTTCTCCCTCTCTCCTTCTCTCACCCTCCTTCTTATCCCTCTTCCTCTCCTTCACCCTTTCCTCTCCCTTTCCCTATTCTCTTTCCTCATGTCTTCCCCTCTCCTTCCCCTTCTC
>NW_025918733.1:0-12120 GCF_019202785.1 Penaeus chinensis
CATACCTTGGTTAGTGTTGCCCATACATCTCTGGGCTGTCAACCAAGAAGTCAGTAAGACGGAGTGTCTGCCACCATGAACGCAATCAACAAGAGCATTTGAGATGTCGTTACCTATGCAGGAGGACAAAGCTATGTCCTTTTCAGGCCTTGATACTGCAGTCTTGCAGCATATTGGGAAGCAAAACCGGACTCTAACTATGCCTTGCAGTCCCGTCTTGATGAGCCTTTGTGTAACAAGTCTCTTTGCTGGATCGTGGGGTACAGTTGGCAGGACCATGTCCAACCGAACGGCTACACCGTGAGACTGCATGGGACCTGTTACTTGCATAAAAAATCCGCGATCGCCAAACTCAGGCTAATGGGCACCTAGCTCGTTCCTTGTGAGACCCTGCCCATCAGGTGCCTCTGCGAGACAATCTGAGTGGAAGAGGCCCCTTTAGGACGACCTAGGATGTAAATGGCTGGTCAGCTCGACGAGACCCGCCTCGAGAAGTCTGAGATGGGCCGAGGGCCTGCATGGAGACTCGCCATGAGGGACCTCGTGCTGGAAGCGAAGGGTAGTTGACGGGCCATGCGTCCCCGTCGGCGTTACCGACCTCGATGATGATATGTATCACATATAATAAATATAGTATAAATAATAATATAGATATATAGTATATAATCGTATAATAGTATATATAGAATAATATAGTTATATAAAGTATATTATATGTATATATAGTATATAAAGTATATATAGTATATCTAATATATCTAATATATCTAATATATCTAATATATATCCTAATATTATACTAATATATAATCTAATAAGATATCTAATATATAATTGATATTTAATATATTTAAAGACATATAATATATTTAATATATTTAATTTATTTATATATCGTAATACATATAATACATATAATATATATAATATATAAATAATATAATAATATTATACTATATATAAATATATATATATATATATATTATATATATACATATACATATATATAGATATATATAATTATATATATATATTATATTATATAATATAGATGTATATACATATAATATATTTTTTTTAATACATATTCATATAATATATAACATATATAAATATATATATATCTATATATATATAAGTATTATATAAATATATATGTATATATATATATATATTTATATATCATAATTTCAATGTATATGTTATATATACTATATACATATAAAATGAATTATTTATATTCATATCTCTATATCAATGTATATAAATTATTATAATTATGTATATCCATATTATATATATATATAATTATATATATAACATATACATATATATATCATATCTATATTATATTATAGATATAATTCATATATTATACATAATATACAAATACATATATATACATTAAATATACATATATATACACATATATACCTATATATACATATATATACAAATCTATTCCATATATAATATATACAATATATAAATATATATATACATATATATATACATAAATAAACATAATTATATACATATATACATATATATAATATATATATACAATTTATATACATATATATACATATAATACATATATATAAATATATATAATATATAAATATATATACACACATATATATACATATATAATACATATATATACATATATATACATATATAATATACATACATATACATATTTATACATATATATACTATATATACATATATGTATACATACATAAGACATAAATATTGGACATATATATACATATAGTACTATACACATATATAACATATATATACACATCTATATACATATATAGACTTATATATAAATACATATAACACATACATAGTTACATATATTGATATACATTTAGATTTATATATATTATTTATATTTAGAACACATATATATATAATACATGTATTATATCTAGATTATAATATTAGACATATTACATACAATACTGTGTATATATGTATGTATATGTGTATATATTAAATATATATATATATATATAAATATAATAATGATATTAATATATATATGAAATTGTTATGTTATAGATGAATATAGCTTTAATTTTTTATAGATGTTATATATATATATTATTATAATTATATATATATAATAAATATTATATATATATTATATATATATATAATAAATTAATAATATAATATACATGATATAGAGATATAAATATAAATAATATATATAATTATATATTACAAAATAAATATAATATATATATACACATTGAATATAGAGATATCAATTATAAATAATAGATATATAATATATTTTAACATTACATTGATAAACAGAACAGACAGACAGACAGACAGACAGAGACAGGACAGACAGACACGACAGACAGACAGACAGATAGACAGAAGACAGATAGACAGATAGACAGAATAGACAGATAGACAGTATAGACAGATAGACAGTATAGACAGATAGACAGATAGACAGATAGACAGATAGACAGTATAGACAGATAGACAGTATAGACAGATAGACAGTATAGACAGATAGACAGATAGATAGATAATAGATAGATAGATAGATAGATAGATAGATAGACAGATAGATAGACATATAGACAGACAGACAGAGACAGACAGACAGACAGACAGACATACATACATAATATATATCTATATATACAACATACATACATAAATAGATACATATATACGTACATACATAATAATATCATACATAACATACATACATACATACATACATAAATAACATACAACAACATACATACATACACAAGATATATAAATATATATATATATATAAACTATATATATAAATAATATATATATATTTATGTGTAAAATATAATAAGTATGTAAGTATGTATGTATTTATGTATGTATGTATGTATGTATGTAATTTGTATGTAAGTATGTAGTATGTATGATATGTATGATGTATGTATATTGTATGTATTATATGTATATATATATATATTATATATATTTAGATAATATATATAATTATGTATGTAAATATATATATATATATCAATATATAATTACATACATACATATATAACATACATAACATACCTACATATAATATATATATATAAAATATAATACTATATTATATATATATACACACAATATATATATATATATATATATATACACACAATATATATATATATATAATATATATAATATATATATAGTACATACACCAATATATATATATATATATATATATATATATATAGTATATATATATACTACCACAATATATATAATATATATATATATATATATATATAATATAAAATTATATATTTTTTATATATGTATATTATATATATATATTATATAATATTATATATATATTATAATATATATTATATATATAATATATATATATATATTATATATCTATATTAAATATATTATATATATAATTATCTAGAATTATATATATTATATATATTATATATATAATTATATAGTATATTATATATATTAATTATATATAATTATCGTATATTATATATTATCTGTATGTAATGTAAGTATGTATGATAATAACATGTCAGTAAGCTCTGTAGTCTGTATGTACTGTAAGTATGAAAGTATGGATCTGTCAGACTGTATTTATATCAAGATCTCTAAAAATATTATAAACTAAAATATCTATATATCTATATATAATTCCATGAATTACCACAAGCATGAAACCTGATCCTTAAATTTTATTGCTTGCTTATTTGATTTAATTAATACTTCTAATACAAATACTTAGCCCCCAAATCCTGATGATTCTCGTATCAGAAATTTCTCTCTTTAATTGTGAAATGTCCGCAGTTGTATCATTAGAGCAATGGTGTATAATGAGCAAAATAAATCTCATGAATACTGTCCCTCCCAATCCAGGATAAAATCTAGTGCAAGATAATTGTCTCTTCGTCTTTAAAATTATGAAATGTCCAATTTTGTATAATCAGAGCATTTTTTGACATCACAGTTATTCTGAAATATTCTATAATAAGTGCTAGGGTAGTACTTAAAATAGTGGGAGGCCCACCATATGCCATGGAGACAGAATAACACATCATTTTTTTCATAATTTCATATAACCAAAAGTCACATCATCAATGAGCCATGGTCAAAGCAATACCTAGTAAATTACTATATACATAACACTAGGAGACTAGATGTCATAGTTGCTCTCCAGTCATTTATGATACATGGTAAAATAAGATTAAAACAGACCACCCACATACACAGAGAAATCAAAATCACATGTTTCTTACCTCCAGTTTAATGACAAACACTCCCGTCCCTTTGGGAAAAGTAATGTTGTGGCTCCTGCTGCTATTTTACTAAAAACCATTAGCTTCAATTTATAACACAGAGCTTATTCATGATTTCAACTGTCCAATTCTACTTAGCTAATGGGCAACAGGAATTGAAACAGCTTAATCCACAAAAATCCTACAGTGGTGAACTTTTCATAGATAATAGCTGTGGAACGATGGCCCTTCCGTGCAATTTGACAATACTTAAAATAACTAGAGCATTGCTACAAAAATCATTGCACATATATCTTACATAACAACAAGTCTTGAAAGACCAATTTTCAAATATTTAAATATATAACTTGAGGCAGTTTTTTCCACAGTATAAAATTTATAACCTCAAACATGGAAGATAAAAGCATATTCACACCTTTGACTCCATGCATATGCTTAATTTTTTTTTTTTTATTTAACTTTAAATTTTACAATTTGAACAATGAATGATAGAAATGTACATGACTGTGTGAGTAACTTGTGATTCTTGCGTGGAGAAAAATAGAGAGAGAGAAGAGCCGGTTTTAAAAAAAAATATATAGAAGAAAAACAATAATTTGGTAGTCTTAACATGCACAAGAAAGAGAGAAAAAAAATGCTTCTCAAACAGCCTAATCCAACCTCAGTCTAGTAGTGCCTCCAAATTTTTCTTTAAGCTCCAATGCAGCCAATTGGTAAACCAAACACCCGAGCTATGTAATTTTCTAACCATCTAAAATAAATGTCCTCCAATTAAACTGGAAGCCAAATGAAATGTACTTCATAGCTAATACACCTGCAAAAATAAAAAGGTGGAAAGACACTACACCAAATTTGTGGTGAAAATTTTTCCATATTCAAAATTCATTCTCCCCATATCAACAAACATGTCCTAAAGAACACAGTCAGCATTTGCAACCTGACATATAACAACTACAAATGGCAAAAACAACAGTGCAGAAGAATTAGCCATAAAACCTGTTTTATGCTGGAACTACACGTTTCTGTCACAAACATAAACTAAAGGTTGGAAAATAAAGCAATTAAATAAATCATATTGTAGAAATCAGAAAAGAAGGGTCCATCTAATTTGGCAATAAAAACCCTTATCTAAAATTGATCAAAGTAATTTTAGTACGATTACTATTCAATTAGGTACTGCATTGGGATCACATTCACACAAACCTCAAAAAAAAAAATAAAAAAAAATAAAGAAAAAATGAATTAAGAAAAAAGCATAATCATCTGGACTCCTAATTTGTACTAATTCAATAGCAGAGTATAAATAAAGCAAAAAGCTAATAAAAAAGGGCAATTAAAATAGTGAAAAAAACTAATAAAAAGAGATGTACACGTATGACAATAAATATAGTAAAGCAAAAAAGTAGAAATGGGACACCACATAAAAAGTGTACATACAGACATAGTGTACATTAGAAACGCACAGGTATATTAACACAACCTATTGCTGTCAATGTGGAGTAACAAGGTGAACAAGTGGAGAAAGGGAAGGTGAATAATACCCAATGTAAGTTGAATGCTGATGGTGCTGCTGATAAAAATGAAGAAAAATGAAAAAAGAACTATAAAGCTTAAGAAGAAAAAGAACATGAAAAAGTAAAATACAGTTACCATATTCACATCATAGCCACAAAGAAAACAAAACAAGGAAAGCATGATACTGGATTATGCTGTAAATAAATGAATTTTACATTAGGTATATGAACAATAAAAACTGCAACTATTGAACTGTAATAATTCTAATAAAAGAAAAATTACATAAAAAAAAAACATTGGCAAGTAGTGTAACTGTAGCAATAACAATACTACTATTCATAAAAAAGTAAAATAATAAGAAATAACTATCGGTATTATGATAACAAACCATTAAAAATGATAATGTCAACTGTACTATCACGATAAATAATAAAACCCAATCATACTATACTCGAAAAAAATGTAAAAACAAAACAAATATGTTGAAGTGAAAAGATTAAAAAAAATAAAAGGTATAAAGAAGGAAACAAATACCAGTAAAAATTCAAGGTCTAAACAAGAACTGTGGCCAATCATACAGTAATAACAAGAAGAGAAATCGCTGCGGAATCCACTAGAGCATATAGAGAGTCATACGAGGGAACATACTGCCTCAATACAAGCCCTAAAGCTAGGCGTGAAAATCTATGGCTAACCATTAGAAATGGCAGCATGCATAAATAATTTTATATGATACATATAAAAAAGGCAAATTCACAATGAATGAGTTGAAATATCTATCTTAGAGATCACTAGATTCTTCTATGATCAGTCATAATGTCAAAACACCTACAACTATTACAATCACAACCTTTACTAATGGTATGATATGTATTAGTGTGGGATGCCAATTCTGGATGTCTACCCTTTGATAAGGAAAGAAGAAAATAAACATGGCCACTTGACTGAAGGCATGAATGTACAAGTTGGAATAGACCTATATACAAGACAAACAGCTGATAAGTGAACCATAAAAAAAAAACTGATCAGTATGATCAAGTATTCTCAGTGAAACAGTTAAACTCTGATGATAATTACAATGGTAATGATAATATTTGCACAGGGGACCTTTTCACCACATCAAGTGTTTTGAGATACAGGTTGGAAAAGGGGAATACAATGGGGAAGGAAAAGGAACAACAGCCGGAGGAAAAGGAAAAGAAGTAGAGAGGGAGGGGAGACTGGTGTAGAAGGATACTGGAGGAGATGAGGAGGAAGGAGGAGGAGGAGGAGGAGGAGGAGGAGGAGGAGATGGAGGGAGGAGGAGGAGGAGGAAGGAGGAGGATAGGGAGAGGCAGGAGGCGGGAGTAGGCGGTAGGAGGAGGAGGAGAGGAGGAGGAGGAGGAGAGGAAGGAGAGAGGAAAGGAGGAGAGAGAGAGGAGGAGATGAGGGAGGAGGAGGAGGAGGAGAAGGAGGAGGAGGAGGAGGAGGCAGGAGGGAGGGAGGGAGGAAAGGAGAGAAGAAGAAGAAAAAAGAAAAGGAGGAGAAGGAGGAGAAGGAGGAAAAGGAGGAGAAGGAGTGAAGGAGGAGAAAGGAGAAGGAGTGAAGGAGGAGAAGGAGGAAAGGAGGGAGAAGGAGGAGAAGAGGAGGAGGAGAGAAGGGAGAATGATGATGGAGTGAGTGAGTGAGGAAACAGACGGTTGTTAGATTATGCTTTGATATTTCTGTATATCATGACTATATACCTTAATGTAACCATAGCATCCTTTGTAGATACATCAGTCAATGAAAGAATCAGTTTTGTGGATGTAGATTAACAATACAACTTCAAAAGAAATTGAAAGATAATTTTGGCAATAATAAAACCAAAATTACAGATAGTAAAAGTTTCTAAATAGCCTTTGTGATTATAAGTAGGAAGAAAATAAATTCTAATATAAACTACAAAATATACACTCAGAATAAAACAACAAGCCAATTAATTCAATTTTCTATAATTCTTTACCAAAATCTTAAAACAAAGAAATCAAAATTTTGAAGATAAAAAAATGATTTAATTTTACCTCCAGCTAAAAAAAACTGACTGATCTTGACTTCAGTTCGTCTGTCTGGGAATTAAAATATAATAATGAACATATTTCTTTTGACAAACTTAAAAGGGTAGTTAGAGATTAACAAATGCTGCACAAGTTTTGAGATAAATATTGACTTCGCTTTCATATAAAAGATGAGCAATATATCACCAATTTCCTCTCTATGCTTTCAACAGATTTCCATTAGCTTTTTTCATTCACTTTACATCTTGTGAAATCATCAGCTGCATTTAACTATTGTTATGTCACAACCAAAGGTAATCTGAATGGGATTGTCAACAAATGGCTGGTGTGGAATTAGACACAAGAAAAACAAATTCATTACCGTCTATTTCTCCAGATGTCCCTAACAGTCTGCGATGTTGCACCAAATCTAACTGCTCCACCAACAAGATCTGATCATCCAAGTGTGAATACAATTGTTCGTCATCTTCGACTCTGTACAAAAGCACCTTCCCTCACAATAGTACTTTTCAAGACACAAATCTTACATCATGGGGGGCGAAAGGGCTAAAACAACTACACATCCAGTGTTATTGCCAGGAATATTTCTTGTCTAGTCATTTTCTCTTCCTTAGAGTGGAATGGCAATTCTTCTGCGCAAAAATTTTCTTACATCCCATTGCAGCATAGACTATCGTATGATTTTTTTGTCATCTTTCATTTTTTATGAATCATTATGCAATGCAAATTAAAAATTGGTTGTATAAACATGGATAAAACCATTCATTCTGTTCTATCTTTAAAAGTTCACCAATAAAATAAGTCTTTCATTTTACAGTATATATACAAGTGAAGTGCCTTAAAACCCCTACACTTGGCAAAGTCCCTTGAAAATTAAATATCAAGTTGGTATAGTTTACAATAAGTGTATCGAGCATTATACAACTAATCCCAGCTGATCGTTGCTTGTACCCAAACCATGACACAGATGGATTCACTTCTACTAGTATTTTCCATAAGCTAAGTTATCATTCTCACGATGGTAAAACCACAAATGTTTTATACTTGAATCAATCACTAATCTCAAAGCTTAAAGGATTTATTATCATCATTTGTCATGATGAAACCTATAGTAATTAGTAAGAAATTAGAACAAGGAGAAAGAGAGAAAAGAAGCGGAGGAGGAGGAGGTAGGAGGAGGAGGAAGAGGAGAAGGAGGAAGGAGGAGGGAGGAGGGGAGGCAGGAGGAGGAGGAGGAGAGGAGATGAGGAGGAGGAGAGGAGGAGGAGTTAAGAAGTAGGAGAAGAAGGAAGAGGAAAAGTAAGTAGGAGGGGGAGGAAAGGAATGAGGAGGAGGAAAAGGGGAAGAGGAGGCAGGAAAAGGAAGAGGAGGATGAAAAGAAGAGGGAGGAGGAAAAGGAAGAGGAGGATGAAAAGGAAGAGGAGGATGAAAAGGAAGAGGAGGATGAAAAGGAAGAGGTGGATCGAAAAGAAGAGGAGGATTGAACAGGAAGAGGAGGATGAAAAGGAAGAGGAGATGAAAAGGAATAGGAGGATGAAAAGGAAGAAGAGGATGAAAAGGAAGAGGAGGATGAAAAGGAAGAGGAAGGATGAAAAGGAAGAGGAGGAATGAAAAGGAGAGGAGGATGAAAAGGAAGATGAGAATAAAAAGGAATTAGGAGGATGAAATGGAAGAGGATAATAAAAGGAAGAGGAGGATGAAAAGGAAGAGAGAAAAGGAAAGGAGGAGGAAAAAGGAAAAGAGGAAAAAGAAAGAGAGAGGAGAAAAGGAAAGGAGGAGAAAAGGAAGAGGAAGGAGGAAGAGGAAGAAGTAGGAGGAAAGAGGAAGAGGAGGAAGAGGAGAAAAGGAAGAGAAGAGGAAGAAAAGGAAGAGGAGAGGAAGAGGAAGAGAAGAGGAGGAGAAGAAGAGGAAGAGGAAGCAGATAGAGGAGGAGGAGGAAGAGGAGGTACAGTTAAGGAGGTAGGAGAGGAGGAGGAGGAAGGAGGAGGAAGGAGGAGGTGGAGTGGAGATGAAAGTGGAGGAGGAAGGAGTGGGACTGATGATAAGTGGAGGAGGAGGAAGTGGAGGAGAAAGAAAGTGGAGGAGGAGGAAGGTGGAGGGAGGGGAAGATGCAGGAGGGAGGTTTGTAGGGTGAGGGGAGGGGGAGGAGATAGGGAGGGAGGGAGGGAAGGGAGGGGAGGAGGAGGAAGGAAGGAGAGGAAAGGAAGAAGAAGGAAGAATGAAGGAAGGAAAAGGAAGAAGGAAGGAAAAGGAGAGAAGGAAATGAAGGAAGGAAGAAGAAGAGAAAGGAAGAAGAAGAAGGAAAAGAAGAAGAAAATGATGGAGAAGCAAGTAAAAAGAAAAAAGAGAGAGAAGAAACAAAAGGAGACCAAGAAAGAAGAGGAAGAAACAAGAACAGTTAAAAGAGGCAAATAATAAAATTAATGATGTGAACAAAAGTCATAGAAGTAACAAAAATCTTTTAATAGTTAAAAACATCACAATATTTTCTTGGAGGGAGATCAAAAATTTCGGTTATTGCCAAAAAATATAAATAGTCTTCAAAATGTCTACACGCTTAGCAAATCTGGGGCAATCAGAAGTCACCCTCTGGATCCCAATAAAAGACTTTGTTCATGTTTACAAATGATTCTCCAATAAAATCGTTTGGAGAGAAAAGAGGAAAGTACTAGTTATGGAACCATCCTCAGCTCGGGAAAATGCAATGCAAATGAACAGGTACAAGAAAAAGTGAGGCATGGAAGGAGGCAAACTGCAAAAACTGTGCAACTGATTGAAGAAAAAACACATTTAGGAGCTGACAAAGGTATGGGTATGCGAGGGCTGCTTATGGTAAGAGACTAAAATATACTTTAGAGACTGTATTTTAAAGTGGAGAATCAAATATTTGTTACAACCATCACAAACACCCTAAAAAGCCTACTCAAACTGGTTTAAGTATAATTTCACCTGTATCATTTCCAAAAGATTTTTTTTTAACAAATAATAACAACTTTTTTCATGCCTTAACACTGTATATATATCCAGTAATAAAATTATGTTATATATTTCAATGGTTCAACACTACCTGATTCTAAAACATATAAAAAAAATTGTTTAAGTCTGAAAACATTATTAACAAACACCTGGAGTCTTTGATCTCATAATACTCATGGTATCCACCTTTTCCTCTACTAAAAATAATAAAAATACAGAAAAACTTAAGATAAAAAAACACAAAAAATATGATACAATATACTGAAGAGAAAAGAGTCTCTGTAGACAAATTATCTTACTGAAATACCATGATTGTTTTTTCTCTCTCCTTGTTTGTAGTGTAGGTTCTAATTAGCCTGACAAATCGTTGAGTCACGAGTGAAACATTAACCTTTAGCTCTGTCCTCCAATGTAGGTTAGAATTATTGAAACCTTTCTCGAAGTTAAACAGATGAACCCAAACTATACATAGTAAACAGAAAAGGACTAACAAGATTACTTTTTCTTGACAATTTAACAAAAGTACAATTTACATACTTTGTAAAACAATAAGAGACTTTACTGATTCAATTTATATCTTAACAGAAAGACCAAATATGGCGAGAGAATGATAACACCATAAAAAAAAAATTAATTAGTTGATTTTTTGACACCATCAGAAGTATTCCAATTCATAAACCAATTATCGGACTTGGATTATCAATAAAATTTAAATAAAAAAATAATATGCTGAGTAAAAACAAAATAAATATTCACTACTTTGAATTAGCCATGTTTTACATATATCTCAAAGTAACCCCTAAACAATCTAATTTTTAACCTCTTTTATTAATGCTTTCTATTTTTACAAAAACTGATCAGAAACAGTTATTTTACAGTAATTTTCAGATTAAAAACCAGTAACTGTGGAATATTAACAAGTATATCGCCACATTACAAAGATACAAGAGAAGTGGAATGAGATTATATGCCATGATTGTTATGATTGTAAACCAATGGTAAAATTATCACTGGTTGTTTCTTTTCTAAACGAGGCTTGTACCCTTTGCTACTTAACCCTGATGCAAGGTCCAGCATTCACAATTAGAATCGTTCTCATATTTTGTACCATCGCAGGGGCATCGCACTTCAGGATGACCAGAGGGATATAAACATGCATCCCGAAGCTACAGCTGGGTTTGCAAGCGAGCGCGCTATATTTTCCCACTGCTATATACTATAAACGTGGGGAAATGCCCACACACAAGGAAAATACTGTGGGAGGCATTACTTTTTGCACATGG
>NW_025918734.1:5000-7500 GCF_019202785.1 Penaeus chinensis
TAATGATTTTTTAAGAGGCAGGGGATCGGGGGGCATTTTTTAAGGATTCTTTAAGAGGCAGGGGATCGGGGGGCATTTTTTAAGGATTCTTTAAGAGGCAGGGGATTGGGAGGCATTTTTTAATGATTTTTTAAGAGGCAGGGGATCGGGGGGCATTTTTTAATGATTTTTTAAGAGGCAGGGGATCGGGGGGCATTTTTAAGGATTCTTTAAGAGGCAGGAGGGATTGGAGTGCATTTTTTAAATGATTTTTTAAGAGGCAGGGGATCGGGGGGCATTTTTTAATGATTTTTTAAGAGGCAGGGATCGGGGGGCATTTTTTAAGGATTCTTTAAGAGGCAGGGATTGGGAGGCATTTTTTTAATGATTTTTTAAGAGTGCAGGGATCGGGGGGCATTTTTTAAGGATTCTTTAAGAGGCAGGTGATCGGTGGCATTTTAAAATGATTTTTTTAAGAGACAGGGGATCGGGGGGCATTTTTTAATGATTTTTAAAGGCAGGGGATCGGGGGGCATTTTTTAATGATTTTTTTAAGAGGCAGGGGATCGGGGGGCATTTTTTAATGATTTTTTAAGAGGCAGGGGATCGGGGGGCATTTTTTAATGATTTTTTAAGAGGCAAGGGGATCGGAGGCATTTTTTAAATGATATTTTTTAAGAGGCAGGATCGGGGGCATTTTTTAATGATTTTTTAAGAGGCAGGGATCGGGGGCATTTTTTAATGATTCTTTAAAGAGGCAAGAGGAGGTGGATGGGGCATTTTGAAGGATTCTTTAAGAGGAAGTCTTTAAGAGGGCGAGGGATCGGGGGGGCATTTTTTAAGGATTCATTTAAGATGCACGATCGGGGGGCATTTTTTTAAAGGATTCTTTAAGGATGGCAGCGGATCGGGGGGGGGGGGGCATTTTTTAATGATTATTTTAGAGGCATGGGATCGGGGGGCATTTTTTAAATTATTTTTAAGAGGCAGGGATCGGGTCATTTTTTAATGATTTTTTTAAGAGGCAGGTAGGGGATCGGGGGGGGCATTTTTTAATGATTCTTTAAGAGGCAGGGGATCGGGGGGCATTTTTTATAATACTTTAAGAGGCAGGGATCGGGGCATTTTATAATGATTCTTTAAGAGGCAGGGATCGGGGGGCATTTTTTAATGATTTTTTAAGAGGCAGGGGATCGGGGGCATTTTTAATGATTTTTAAGAGGCAGGGGGAGGTCCGGGGGCATATTTTATGATTTTTTAAGAGACAGGGGATCGAGGGCATATTTTTAATGATTCTTTAAGAGGCAGGGGGATCGGGGGGCATTTTTAATGATTTTTTTAAGAGACAGGGGATCGGCAGGCATTTTTAATGATTCTTTAAGAGGCAGGGGATCGGGGGCAAATTTATAAAAGATTTTTAAGAGGCCCAAAGGGGGTCGGGCGATTTTTTAAATGATTTTTTAAGAGGCAGGGATTGGGGGAGCATTTTTAATATTTTTAAGAGGCGGGGTCGGGGCATTTTTAAAAAAGAATTTTTTTAGAGGCAAGGGATGGGGAGGGCATTTTTTTAATGATTTTTTTTAAAAGGCAGGGGACCGGGGCTTTTTAAATGATTTTTTAAAGGGCAAAAAAAAGGGGGTCGGGGGGGGCATTTTATTAAGATTCTTTTAAAAGGGAGGGGTCGGGGGGGCATTTTTATAATAATTCTTTAAGAGGCCAGGGATCGTGGGGGCATTTTTTTAATGATTTTTTAAGAGGCAGGGGATCGGGGGGCATTTTTTAATGAATTTTTAAGAGTCAGGGGATCGAGGGGGCATTTCATTTTGTTTTTTATTTTATTCTATTTGATTTGATTTGATTTTATTTTTCTTTTCCTTTTATTTTCTCTTTATTTTCTTTTATCTTATCTTGTCTTATTTTATTTTGGTTTGTTTTGTTTTATTTTTAGTTTTATTTTATTTTATTGTATCTTATTGTATTTTATTGTATCTTTATCTTATGAAGCACCACTGCCCTGACGCTCCAATCATTCTCGTCGGTTTATTCTATTATATTATATTATATTGTACTATTTTATACTATATTATTATTATATTATATTATATTATATTATATTATATTATATTCTCGTCGGTAGGGCTGGGATCGGGGGGCATTTTTTATTTCTTTTTAGTTTATTTTTATTCTATTGCATTTTATTATATATATTTTGTTGTATCTTGTTGTATCTTATCGTATTTTATTCTATTATATTTTTTGTTTTGATTTGTTTTGTTTCATTTGATTTCATTTTATCTTATTTTATCTTATTTTATTTTATTTTATTTTATTTTTTGTTGTATCTTATCTTATTTTTATTTTATTCTATTCCATTTTTTGTTTTGATTTGTTTTGTTTCATTTGATTTCATTTTATTATATTCTCTTCTCTTCTATTGTATCTTCTCTTATCTTATTTTATTTCATTTTTAATTTAATTCTATTCTATTTTGTTTTGTTTTATTTAATTTAATTTAATTTTA
>NW_025918734.1:12500-14116 GCF_019202785.1 Penaeus chinensis
TTCTTTTTCTTTTTGTTCTTCTTCTTGTTCTTTTTTCTTTTTCTTGTTCTTCTTCTTGTTCTTCTTGTTCTTGTTCTTGCAACGTCTCTGAATCTCTTGCAATCTCTTATTATTTATTATTATTATTATTATTATTATTATTATTATTACTGAATATTATTATTATTATTTTTATTTATTATTATTATTTTTATTTATTATTATTATTATTATTATTTATTAGTATTTATTATTATTATTATTATATTATTATTATTATTATTATTATTATTATTATTGAATATTATTATTATTAAAGACATTTCTGGATATATTTTGTTTCTAGTATTGTGAGTGACACTTTTTTTTTTCTTTTCTTTTTCTTTTTCTTTTTCTTTCACTAAGATTTGATCAGTTACTAGATCTGATTTAGTTTGATTATTGCATTTTTTTTTCTTCTTCTCCTTTTTTTGTCTTCTTCTTTTTTATCGTCTTCTTCTTCTTCTTCATCTTTGTCTTCTTTTTTCGTCTTCTTCTTTTTTTCGTCTTCTTCTTTTTTTTGTCTTCTTTTTTTTCGTCTTCTTCTTCTTTTTCTTTTGTCTTCTTCCTCTTCTTCTTCTTCTTCTTCTTCTTCTTCTTCTTCTTCTTCGTCCTCTTCTTCTTCTTCTTCTTCTTCTTCTTCTTCTTCTTTGTCCTCTTCCTCTTCCTCTTCCTCTTCCTCTTCCTCTTCTTTTTCCTCCTCCTCTTCCTTTTCGTCCTCTTCCTCTTCCTCCTCTTTTCTCTTCCTCTTCCTCTTCCTCCTCTTTTCTCTTCTTCTTCCTCCTCTTCCTCCTCCTCCTCCTCTTCCTTCCTTCCTTCCTCTCTTCCTTTTCCTACCAAGAGTGAAATTTCTGGCACCAAGAATGAATATTTTCAAGAAATCCCTTGCTTGTGTCTCTTTCAGCAAAAGGAGGGAATCTCGAGGCAGCAATATGAAAGGGCAGCTAGATGAGAATTGAGGATGATAATCAGGATTTGAGAAGGGGAGGTGGAAGGAGGAAGGAAGAAGGAGGAAGGAAGAAGGAGGGAGGAAGAAGGAGGAAGGAAGAAGGAGGGAGGAAGAAGGAGGATGAGGATAATGATGATAATAAGGATTTAAGAAGGGGAGGAGGAAGGAAGAAGAAGGAGGAAGGAGGAAGGAAGAAAAGGAGGAAGAAGAGGATGATTGAGGATGAAAGAAGATTGAGGGAGGAAGAGGGAAAGGGGAAGGAAGAAGAGGAGGATGAGAAAGGAGGAGAGAGGAAGAGGAGTAGAGAAGGGGAGGAGGAAGGAGGAAGGAGGAAGGAGGAAGGAGGAAGGAGGAGGAGAGACGAACGATAAAGGAGGGACATAAGGAGGAGGAGGAGATAGACGAGGTGAGAGGTGCAGGAGAAGAGATGGATGCAAGAAAGGGGAATAAGAATAATGAGATAAAAGTGGTAAGATGAGAGAGAGGATGATAAAGATGGGAGATGAGAGAGAGGATGATAAAGACGGAGATGAGAGAGAGGATGATAAAGATGGGAGATGAGAGAGAGGATGATAAAGATGGGAGATGAGAGAGAGGATGATAAAGATGGGAGATGAGAGAGAGGATGATAAAGATGGGAGATGAAGAA
>NW_025918736.1:7500-12500 GCF_019202785.1 Penaeus chinensis
TTTCAGGAATAAAAACAGGGTGACAAGTAGTACTGCGAAGAAAAAAATTACGACACACTCTAGATTCGATTTAATTTCCATGATGTCGCCCAAAAAGAAAATGGATAAAAGAAACAAAGATAAAGAAACAAAAAATACGTAGAGAACAGCAGATACATAAAGAACATAGAGAACATGAATATTGTATGTGTGTGGATGACAAATAGTGTACATAGAACGTAGAGCACAGCAAATTCCATTTCGTCTTTTTTCAATGTTTTCGCCAAAGAATGAAGAAAATAAAACTTCTTTCAGGTTACCTGCAAAACCAATTTTCTCCCTTTAGTAAGAAAAAAAAGCTTGCGTTTTTTCTTCAATCAAGGAGCCAGTCGAATGTCCGAGACGTTCCTTTAAACAACCAACTTACTTACCTTTGGTGGATTCCATGCCAGCCACGCCCTCTGAGACGAGCCTTCTCTGACCAGCTGCTTTTTTACTTATAAATGGAAATACAATAGCTTCTTAATGAAGCACTGAATGACACTAAAATGATTCCACATCAGAAAAAATGTGTGTTATATACATGCACACACGCACGCACGCGCATGCGCGCACATACGGGGACACACACACACATACACACACACATACATACACACACACGCACACACACACACCCACACACACACACGCACACACACACACCCACACACACACACGCACACACATATATAGATAAAAATATATACATATATATATAAACATATATATGTGTGTATGTATATATATTAGTTTAGTTTAGTTCTTTATTTACCACCCTGGCTAACAGCACAGGCGTGGGAAAGCTGTGGCATATTTGATACATGGTCATAACATTATTTAATGGTATTACATTTGAATTTTAGTCAATAACATTATTACATTTGAATTTTAGACTAAAACATTAATTACTATTTCAGTTAAAGAAAACGAACAATTCCACAGTCGGCGTTAAGCTTGGGCATGGAAAGGCATTGCTACATTAATGTGCGGTCATGTGATGCTATATTCCAAATTTAGGAGACAACATAAGTATACCTTCTAAAATATCAGATGATATGAAGTGGTTAATAGTTATCCGTACCTCATGCTAGGTGGTCTGAAAGGCTGTAACACATGGCTCTCTGAGATATAATGTACAAGTGTTCGCTTATATTCATCATCACACAGTTTACACCTAATTTCTTAGACATTACTAACTGTACTGATCTGCCAATACAATCTATATCCAAGCCTGATTCTTGCAGTCACAATATCACATTGTCTTGTTCTTTTTTTTATATAAACCATAGATGAATGGCGCTGAGAATTAAACAACTCAGTCAAGTACTCTTTGAAGGAAGCTTTAATTATGTATAAAATCCTAGAAAGAGCTACCCCAAGATTTATATACACACTTTTGCTTGTCACATGTTAACTTTGCTAGGCGACCACCATGATCATGCCTAGAGACTCCAACATGCGATGGAATCCACACAAAACGTATATTATGGCCTCGTTCTTTTGCACGATACACGTTTATCCTGATGTCATTTGCAATATTTCCTGCACCTTTGTCTAGTGTTTAGAGCCTGGAGAGCACTTTGTGAGCTTTGATTCAATAGAAATTCGGTGGCCATGAGTATTTCTGCCAACTCAGTTTGCGTAGTACTTGCCCATTCATGAATTCTCCTACAATCCTGGTGCTGCAAAATATTGTTTTTACATACTACCAAAGCACATCATGTTCTGCTCCCAGACTGCAAGGATTCGTCAGTGTAGCATTCATATGCATTGGGCAGAGTTTCGAGATGTTCATAATTGCAAGTGCATACTGGGTGCTTCATGCTCGGGTTGATGTGAAGCGATGGTGTGGTAGCCTAGTCAGTGTTAAACGCTTTGCATGCCTTTTCGCTCTCAGCTGCCACCGCTGGCTAGCCTGGTGCGAAAAGGGAGCAGCTATGCATAAGAATTCCCCTGCCAGCTCATAGCCTCTCCATCATCAAGACTTCTGCAGTGCCTCCTCGTGGCCACCCATGGAATTATGTACCTTGCGGTCCTAGGCTGAACTGTGAAGGCTATTCAAGGTGGGGGCTTGGAACGTCAGTTCCTTGCGACAGAACAATTGGTTACCACTACTGTCGAGGGAATTGAAGCAGCTGAGAGTTGAGGTGGCTGCTCTCTCGGAGGTGAGAAGACCTGGCAGCGGCACGATTAGTGTGGGTGGCTACACATATTACGGGTCGGGCCGCAGTGATGGCCACCATCTCAAGGGACTAGTATGGTATTGAGACTGAGGCTTTCATTTGGCTTCATGTCTCTTATTGATGTGTACGCTCCTACACATGTATATAAACTTGAGGTGAAAGAGCTGTCCTTGGCGAGATATTCGTATTGTTTGGGTGACTTATATGCAGTATCCGGCTGCGATCGAGCTGGCTACAAGATGTCTGTCAGTCCTCATGGCTCAGGAACTGATGCTGGCAGCGAGAATAGCCTCCTTTTCCGTGACTTTGCTAGGTCCCAGAAATTGAGCATTTCTGGCTCCTGGTATCAGCGTTATGACCCGCATTGTTGGACTTGGTACAGCGATGCGGGTAGTGTGGCCAAAGAGATCGTTAGCACTCGATGGAGGATCCTCCAGAACTGCAGGGTGTATCGAAGTGCCGAGTTCTGTGAAACTGATCATAGATTACTTTAGAACCCCCTTTCACCCAAATTGTTTGGGTGACTTATATGCAGTATCCGGCTGCGATCGAGCTGGCTACAAGATGTCTGTCAGTCCTCATGGCTCAGGAACTGATGCTGGCAGCGAGAATAGCCTCCTTTTCCGTGACTTTGCTAGGTCCCAGAAATTGAGCATTTCTGGCTCCTGGTATCAGCGTTATGACCCGCATTGTTGGACTTGGTACAGCGATGTAGGTTGTGTGGCCAAGGAGATCGTTAGCACTCGATGGAGGATCCTCCAGAACTGCAGGGTGTATCGAAGTGCCGAGTTCTGTGAAACTGATCATAGATTACTTTAGAACCCCCTTTCACCCAAATTGTTTGGGTGACTTATATGTAGTATCCGGCTGCGATCGAGCTGGCTACAAGATGTCTGTCAGTCCTCATGGCTCAGGAACTGATGCTGGCAGCGAGAATAGCCTCTTTTTCCGTGACTTTGCTAGGTCCCAGAAATTGAGCATTTCTGGCTCCTGGTATCAGCGTTATGACCCGCATTGTTGGACTTGGTACAGCGATGTGGGTTGTGTGGCCAAGGAGATCGTTAGCACTCGATGGAGGATCCTCCAGAACTGCAGGGTGTATCGAAGTGCCGAGTTCTGTGAAACTGATCATAGATTACTTTAGAACCCCCTTTCACCCAAATTGTTTGGGTGACTTATATGCAGTATCCGGCTGCGATCGAGCTGGCTACAAGATGTCTGTCAGTCCTCATGGCTCAGGAACTGATGCTGGCAGCGAGAATAGCCTCCTTTTCCGTGACTTTGCTAGGTCCCAGAAATTGAGCATTTCTGGCTCCTGGTATCAGCGTTATGACCCGCATTGTTGGACTTGGTACAGCGATGTGGGTTGTGTGGCCAAGGAGATCGTTAGCACTCGATGGAGGATCCTCCAGAACTGCAGGGTGTATCGAAGTGCCGAGTTCTGTGAAACTGATCATAGATTACTTTAGAACCCCCTTTCACCCAAATTGTTTGGGTGACTTATATGCAGTATCCGGCTGCGATCGAGCTGGCTACAAGATGTCTGTCAGTCCTCATGGCTCAGGAACTGATGCTGGCAGCGAGAATAGCCTCCTTTTCCGTGACTTTGCTAGGTCCCAGAAATTGAGCATTTCTGGCTCCTGGTATCAGCGTTATGACCCGCATTGTTGGACTTGGTATAGCGATGTGGGTTGTGTGGCCAAGGAGATCGTTAGCACTCGATGGAGGATCCTCCAGAACTGCAGGGTGTATCGAAGTGCCGAGTTCTGTGAAACTGATCATAGATTACTTTAGAACCCCCTTTCACACAAATTAACACCCTAGGGTGTTTCATTTGGACAGATTGAGGGAGGACGAGTGTGCCCGGGGGGTGCCGAGGCTATCTCTGGTCGTCTCACAGCACTCGAGGGCCTGACGCACCCTTTTCTTCTGTGGGACACCTTCAAGTGTGAAACACTTGATGCAGCCCAAGAATCGATTGGTGAACGCCCAGGAGCAAGACAGAATTTCATCTCGCAGGAGAAACTGGAAGCCACAGATACTTGTCGTGCTGCTCGATTGTCAGGGGATCGCAACTTCTCTGGTTCTCTGGTGCGCAGGACTAGGTCAGTGTTTAGAAGGGATAAGAAACAGTCTATCAGTAATCTTGCCGAGGAGGTCAAAAGCCATTTCTTAGTAAATGACCTTCGTCCTGCCTACCAAGCCCTGAGAAAGCTGAACTGCAAGCCCTCCTCCAGACGACTGCAGTCCACTCAGCAAGGGGCCAGATAATTTCAGATCCTGTTGGGGTGCGTGTGCGTTAGGCTGAGTATTTTGAACAGTTGTATCAGGTTGATCCACCAAGAGCTAACATGGATGCGGGTAATGTTGAGATTCCTCTGCCAGACCCACCCATCAGCGAGGATCTACCCTCTCTGGCTGAAGTCAGGGGGGCGATCTGCAAGCTGAAGAGTGGTAAAGCAGCAGGTGTTTGTGGCATCCTAGCTGAATTGTTAAAGGGTGGTGGAGAACAAGGTTACAGGCCTTGACTTTGCTGAATCTCTGGAAACCCAAGTGGCAGCTCTTGGTGCATTTAGCAATGAAGCGAAGCCCCTGGGGCTAGAGGTCTCCTGGACCAAGTCCAAGATCCAGAGTTTTGGAGGCCTACTAGGAGACCCTGTGCAGTCGGTACATGCTTGGGGTGAAACATTAAAGTCACAGAGAGTTAAATATACCTCGGTAGTGCACAATACTGGGCTGTCAGACCAGGAAGTTAGTAGACGGATTGGCCTGGCAGCAGAGGTCATGAAATCTCTG
>NW_025918736.1:15000-16278 GCF_019202785.1 Penaeus chinensis
CGATAAAGAAAGAGAGAGAGATATAAAAAGCGATAGACTTATAAAGAAGTAAAATACAGTAGAACCAATTTTCCCCAAGACTTCTTCCAAGTTCAGTCTTGACACTAACACCAGTTCCTCTGCTCAGTAAGTCCCTTTCATCAACCGACAGCAAATATGTATTGCCATCTCAATTGAAAGACATGTGTAAGCTACCTGTCGAAGATAATTAAATTTTAATATTGTAAAACGTTCCCCTGGAGGAGCGGCTGTGAATCGTGACCTTTCACCCAGCCACTGCGTGACAGGTACCACTCAATCACGGCGACAGTTAATGGCGAAAGATATTGAAAACGTAGCGAAAATTAAAAATCTTGACAGCGTATCCATAATCCTCGTGGAAATGTACGGTAGATAGGTCCTTCTGGAATGTTATATTCAGATTTATGAATTTACACGATTTTATCTTAAAAAAGTCTCAAAGTGGTTTTTTTTTTTTTATTATTAACTTGTTTTGGTCTTTAATGTTTAATGTTGTTACAATCTATCGTTTTGTTGTGTATTATCCCATGTTCGTTAATATAAAATAGTGAGAAGCACCATACATGCGTTTCGTTATTAAGAACTTTGATTTTTTAACCTAACTTTTAACTCCATTTTACTGTCATCTTAACTGTATTTATTGTTTTATATGTGGTATTTTTTCTACAGGATGGAGATTTATAAACGTTTTGCTTCGAATGTTTTAAATCTTAATTCAGTTATAACTTTTTTTGTTCTTAATTTTGATCTTAAATGTTTATGTAACACGCAACGGTTTAGTGATTTTTTTGCATATTATTGTAGTTAAAGATTGATACACACACACACATATATATATATATTTATGATATTTAATAAATATATATACATATATATAAATTGTATACATATATATATGTGTATGTATATGTGTGCGTATATATATATATACATAAGCATACACACACGACATATAGCCTTGAGAAGTCAAACGCAGGTGTCGTAGGGGAAGTCGCCGCCGTGGCACAAGTGTTAGCGCACCGAACCGCGGTTAATTATACCTGCCATATAACCTTTTAATAGTGGAATGAATGGCTGTAAAAAAAAAAAAATAATAAAAAAATAATAATAATAATTACACACACTCACAGATATAATGCGTATGTGTATGAATATACACACAATACATTACTGATTTTATTTAATAGAAACTTTATAGAAATCCTTCTCGTTCTGGAAATCCAAACTATAATTTATCATCAATCATATGAAATGCGC
>NW_025918737.1:0-2500 GCF_019202785.1 Penaeus chinensis
TAATTAATATTAATATTAATATTAATTAATGCTATATATATATATATAAATTAATATAATACTATTAATATTAATATATAATATTAATATATATATAATATTATATTCCTATATGTAAGCTATCTCGGTTGATATTAATATAGATAAAATTCTATAAATATAAAAATAAATTAATATAATGCTACAAATATTAATATAAAGCTATCTCGATTAATATTAATTTTAATATAATGCTATAAACATAAATATGAATGAATATAATACTATAAATAGTAATATATAATATTAATGTTAATATAATGCTATAAATATAATGTCAAAAATAATAATATAAAGCTATCTCAATAAATGTTAAAATTAATCAATAATATTGAATATCAATATTGAAAAAAAATAGTGAATTTATCAAGTGTAGATTTAAATGAATTTAACTGAATTTAAATGAATTTAACTGAATTTAAATGGAATTAATTCAGTGTAGATTTGAATGATTTTAAATGTAGATTTATATGAAATTAACAATTGTAGATTTAAATTAACTGAAATATAGATCTAAATGAATTGATCAATTGTAGATTTAATTAATTTAAATATAGATTTAAATATATCTATCAAGTGTAGATTTAAAAGTCGAATAATGATATAAATTACAAATAGCAGAAAAAAAGGAAAAAAACAAGATTCGTTAGTACAATACCTTTATTATAATAATTAACAACGTTTAAATCATATATATACGTATATATATATATATATATCTAAGTCATAAATATTTACAATAATTTCCATTTCTTTAAAAAAAATGGGGAAATTCATTTTTTTTTTTTTTTTATCTTTATTTTTTTTAAACTGATTTACCTTTTTTTTTTTTTGTTTTTGTTTGTTTTGTTTTTGTTCTTTTTTTTTTTCTCTTTCTCCCACATTTTATCGCTTTATCACTAGTTATAACTTTTATCACATTTCTCCGATTATCACTTCATCTGATGCTTTCTCTCTGTTTTTTTAAATTCTTTCTTCTTCTTCTTCTTCTTCTTCTCCTTCTCTCTTTCTCTTCTATTATCGGCTTTTCCTCTTCTCAATTTCTTCTATTTTCGTCTTATTCTCTCCTTCTCTCTTTCCATTTTATCTATTTCGTCTCTTCCTCCTTTTCTCTTCTATTTTCGTCTTTTTCTCTCCTTCTCTTTCTTCCGTTTTCCTCTTTTCCTCCTCTTCTCTTCTATTTCATTTTCATCTCTTCTTCCTCGTCTCCTTCGTCTATTTTCATCTTTTTCTCTCCTTCTCTTTCATCAATTTCCCTCATTTCCTCTCGTCCTCCTCGTCCATTTCTTCAATTCTCGTTTCTTCTGCCTATTTCCGCCTTTCTTGGTCTCCTTTCTTTTAATTCTTTCTCTTTCTGTCTCTCTGTTTCCTCCTTTCTTTAATCTTTCGCCTTTTCCTCCTTTTTTTCCCTCTGTTTCTCATTCTCTCGTTCGTCTTTTTTTTTTCTTTCTTTCTCTCTTCCACATCTTTTCTTTGACGTAATTTACTTTTCCTTCATTCTTTCTTTCTCTCTTTCCTTCTTTTCCTCTTTATACATCTTTTTATCTTTTCTCTTTCTCTTGTTCCTTCTACTAATTTAATTTTTTCCCTCTCCCTCTCTTTCTAATCTCTCCCTTCCCTTCTCCTTCCCTCTCTCTCATTCTCCTTCTATCTCTCTCTTCCTCACTCCCTCTCCCTCTCTTTCTATCTCTCCCTCTCCCTCTCTTTCTATCTCTCCCTCTCCCTCTCTTCTATCTCTCCCTCTCCTTCTCTCTCTTCCCTTCTCCATCTATCTCCCTCCCCCTCTTCCCCTCTCTCCCCTCTCTCTCCATCTATCTCCATCTATCTCCCTCTCCCTTCTCTCTCCTTCTCTCCCTTATTTTTCATTCAAAAAAATAATGAACAATCCTAAGCTTACAGTTAGTGAGTTTAAAAGAACAGCATTGGATAAATTCCTTAGGAGGGTGAATGAAATCAATAATAATATAATAATAATAAATAATAGTAATAATAATTGATAATAATAATAGTTGATGATAATATTAATAATATAATAATAATAAATAATAATGATAATAATTGATAATAATAATAGTTGATGATGATGACAATAAATAATAAATAATAATAATAATAGTTGATGATGATGACAATAAATAATAAATAATAATAATAATAATTGATAATAATAATAGTTTATGATGATAATGATAATGATAATAATAATAATAATAATAACAATAAATAATAATGATATTAATAATACTTGATAATAATAATTGATGATAATAGTGATAATAATAAAAATACTGATACTAATTATGATAATGATAATGACGATAATAACAATAATAATAATGATAATAATGATAATAATAATAATAATAATAATAATAATAATAATAATAAAAATAATAATAATAGCAATAACATAAGCTCTTTTCCAAAAACCTCCCGAGAATCTTCATTAACCGCAACAAGG
>NW_025918737.1:10000-12500 GCF_019202785.1 Penaeus chinensis
GGGCCGCTTGCAAAGGTTCGTTGCAAAAGGGTCATTACAGAAGGATCATTGCAAAGGGTCATTGCAAAAGGGTCATTACAGAAGGATCATTGCAAAGGGTCATTACAAAAGGTATCATTACAAAAGTATCATTGCAAAAAGGTTCGTTGCAAAAGTATCATTACAAAAGTATCATTGCAAAAAGGTTCGTTGCAAAAAGGGTCGCTAGCAAAAGGGTCGTTGCAAAAGTATCATTGCAAAAAGGTTCGTTGCAAAAAGGGTCGCTAGCAAAAGGGTCGTTGCAAAAAGGATCATTGCAAAAAGGTTCGTTGCATAAAGGGTCGTTGCAAAAAGGGTCGTTGCAAAGGCCGCACCCCAAACAGGGTATTACAAAGGCACTGGCTTCCACATGCATCACCAGTACCTGATGTAATACTCAGTTCAAGATGCGTACACAGGTTGGGAATCCATGCGTACACGCGAGCTGCTTTGGGATGTCCATGCGTACATGGGTTGGGGATCCATGCGTACACGAGGATGGTTGGGGATCTATGCGTACACAGGGTTGGGAATCCATGCGTACACACGAGCTGCTTTGGGATGTCCATGCGTATACACGAGGATGGTTGGGGATCTATGCGTACATGGGTTGGTTGGGGATCTATACGTACACAGGTTGGGAATCCATGCGTACACACGAGCTGCTTTGGGATGTCCATGCGTACACGGGGCTCTCGGGCATGCGTACACGCGAGCTGCTCCATGTGTGTACACGAGGATGGTTGGGGATCCATGCGTACATGGTTTGGTTGGGGATCTATGTGTACACGAGAGCTGCTTTGGGATGTCCATGCGTGTACATGAGGATGGTTGGGGATCTAGGCGTACATGGGTTGGTTGGGGATCTATGCGCACATGGGGGGCTCGGGCATGCGTACATGGGTTGGGGATCTATGCGTACATGGGTTGGGGACCTATACGTACATGGGTTGGGGATCTATGCGTACATGGGTTGGGAATCTATGCATACACACGAGGATGGTTGGGGATCCATGCGCACATGAGGATGGTTGGGGATCCATGCGTACATGGGTTGGGAATCCATGCGTACACGAGGATGGTTGGGGATTCATGCGTACATGGGTTGGGAATCCATGCGCACACGAGCTGCTTAGGAAATCCATGCGTACATGGGTTGGGAATCCATGCGCACACGAGGATGGTTGGGGATCCATGCGCACAAGAGCTGCTTAGGAATCCATGCGCACACAAGCCGATTTTTAGAAACCACGCGTACACGGGTTGTCTGGGAATCCGTATGCACACAGGTAGGGCTTTCCTACGCGTACATAATTAAGGAATACACAGGTCTGTATGGATCCCTGTGTGTACCCTGTATCCCCGTGTACGTGTAGGGGTTTTAGATACGTACATGGGCTGGTCTGCTACGTACACATGTTCCAAAGAGTCCTTCTCACAAATACACACTAGCAAGGTTTGTACGTACACGGACTATCTTCCAATACGTATATGGGCTACCTTTCAATACGTACACGGGCTACCTCACAATACGTACACGGGCTACCTTCCAATACGTACACGGGCTACCTTCCAATACGTACATGGGCTACCTTCCAATACGTACACTGGGCTACCTTCCAATACGTACATGGGCTACCTCCTAATACGTACATGATCTCAAATACGTACATGGAACATATCATTATACGTTTACAAATAATTTCATATTTATTTAATTATCTCTACATTTTCCTTTTCATTCCATTTATAAATATTTTTGATAACAATAACAAAAAAAATATAATGAAAATTATAATAACTTTAAGAACACAAAAAAATAATTATATTAAAATAATATTATTATTATTATTAATAATGATACTAACAATTATGATGATAATAATAATGAAATAAAAATGAAAATAATAATAAAAATGATAATTATGATACTAATATTCATAATAAAATAATAATAACAGTATTGCAAATAATGATAATAATAAGATATTATTGATAATAATGAAAATAATAACAATGACACTACATAATAATAATAATAATAATCATAAAAAAAAATATACAGAGATAATAATAATAATAATAATAATAATAGTAATAATAGTAATAATAGTAATAATAATAATAATAATAATAATAATAATAATAATAATAATAATGCTAGAAAATAAAAACACATGCAAAAAAAAAAAAAAAAAAGGGAAAAAAAGGAAAATGAAAAAAAAAAAAAAAAATAATAAAATATCATGCTATAAAAGTCATGCAGATTTAACATGCAAATTTAACATGCAAATGAGATCATGCAAATTTACATAATTGCGTCGCTGTCTGTCTGTCTGTGCACAAGGAACTTTTATAATTTCTGTTTTCAATTAATTTCAGAATTAAATAATAATTCGTATTTCTGTTTTATATAATATATTATATTTCCGTTTCGAATTCATTTCAGAAATTTATTCGTATAAATGAATTAATTTGTATG